>NW_026067920.1:19980049-20037395 GCF_014885135.2 Alexandromys fortis
ATTTCGAGACAAGATGTCTTTCGGCTGTGGCATGATTAATGCTCATCCCACCGCATACTGGAACATCAGGAAGGTTCCCTGAAAGATGCTACCCACCAGTGTCTCTATCTTCTAAAAATACACATTCATTTGAGAGGCACACAAGGAAGAGATTGACTGGGAGAAAACTGAGAATGCCTTTAAAGGTGTTCCATGTTTTCCTAGGGTCGTCATGGAAGGCTCAAACTCACAGTGGCAGGGGCAGCTGTGATCCAATGAGGCCAGGCTACTGCTCAAGATTGCAGTTAAACTTGGCATCTGCGTCCATGTGTACCAGTTAGCAGACATGAAAGACGCAAGAGTGAGATTCGTATGGAGGCTTGTACCAAGGTTCCAGAAAGCTAAAACCAGGAAGCGTCTGGTAGGGTGAGATTCCCTTCAAGGAGGCCATGTGAGAACACTACATAAAACTGGGACGGTGAGACCTAAGGAACCATGAAGAGAGACCCCAGAATACTGGAGAGCCAGGACTCTGGGATTATCTGCCGAGGAAAGCTACACACTTGGAGCGGAGTCAACCCAAAGAAAAGCTGTATGTGTTGCAGACAGCAGAGCCAGAGAAATGGGGCTACTCAAGCCTTTGGAGCACAAACAGTCCCGTCACCAACTCCAGATGCCCAATTTGGAGCCACAGAATTTGGTGTTTGATCTGCTGTGTTTGGGTTTTCCTTTCCTTTTGTCCAATCTTTCCTTGCTATGGAGCCCTCTTTTTTTTTTTGAATGGGAATGCTTACTTGGTGCCATTGTATGATGGAAATATAAAAGGTTTTTATTGATTTGTTTTGCCTTGTTTTGTATTTGGTTATACATCAGTCCACAGTTAGAGTTTGCCTGATTCTAGAGACTCTAAACTTTCATTCCAATGGTGCTGAAGCTGTCAAAAACCATGGGAAATTTTTAAGTAGGACTAAATGCATTTTTGATTATGAGATGGCCATGAACCTATAGAAGGGTGGAAGGAACTGGCTTAAGAGTGACATGCTTGGGTGCCAAGTTCATGGGGGCAGGATAGACTGGTGATGGTTACTGCTGATTGTTAATTAGCTGTGCTCTAGACTCACCTAGGAGACAACATGCCTTTGAGAGAGCTTCTAGATCAGGTTCATCAGAGGGGAGAAGACCCACCTAAAATGTGTGTCGTCATTCTGTTGGCCGATACTGAACAAAAAGAAGAAGGCATCTGAGCCCAAGCATTCACACCCCTCTGCCTTTCGACTGTGTATGTAACGTGATCAGCTGCCTTGAGAGCCTACTGCCACAATTTCCCTGTCAGCTGGACCCTACCCTCAAACTGTGAATCCGAACAACCCGTCCTTCCTTAAGTTGCTTCCATCGGGCATCTTGTCACAGCAACAAGAAAAACCGTTTAGCTGTGTGAAGGCATCTAGAAGCTTGAGTGCGACACAAACAAGAAGCTTATGTTCATTTATCTCACGACTCATTCACACATGTTTGGTAATTTCCTCCTGTGTTCCCAGTCCTGCTCTAGGTGCGAATCATACAGTCATGATAGAGACATCGATAAAGAGAGGACAGACAGGGCAGGTAGAAAGTTACAGTGCATCTCAGCTTCTTCATCCTTCAGAGTTCTACCCATAGCAGGGTCACCAGAATTATCCATTTTGACTCAGCTCCATGGGCCTTCCAAATAGGACTCCCACAGGGAGAGGATCCTTGGCACGGAGTATTTTGTGGAACAGCAATTTTAAAACTAGAGCCAGGGAACCACCGTGGCCATGTTAGAGGATGGGAACAGACGGAAGACTGTAGCTTTCGTTATAATTCCCAACGACTTAACTTCTCACCCAATCTGTATATTGCTTTATGAAAAAGAATAAGAAGAGAAAACCCTAGACTCATATGATTACCTAGTGAATCCTAATAAGCAAAACACACAGATATAAGCAAGACTAGAACACACATTGGTCAATGTCTCTTAGAGATTTTCTAGAAGGGAGCAAAGTCTTTGAAGGTCTCTACATCGTAACTAAAGAGTAGGCAAATGAGATGGAATCATTTTAAAGATAAATGGCACAGGTAACGGCTAAGGCTGGGGCACATCCAGTCACGTCTCACCCACATGATTATTACTGGAGCACTGTTCCTTTGAGAACATGTGTACTTGTACTCAGTAGTGAAGGCTTGATGAGCTTCAGCCTGGATGTCAACTCCCCACTATTCCTTTTGGCTGCACCTCTTTATCCAGCAAAGAGCCTGTCTTCCTGTATGAGGCTCCTCTGCGCTAAATACACAGGGCTGGAACGGAATGCATGGGTTCGCTTCCCATTCTGTCTTCTTGTTGGCATTGTGACTGTGGGCAAGTAGTGAAAGCTCCAGTTTCCCTGGGAAGTGAAAACGAGCTGTGCAGAAGGGAGCTGTGCAGAAGAAGTGATCTGTGTAGAAGTGATCTGTGCAGAAGTGATCTGTGTAGAAGTGATCTGTGCAAAGGGAGCTGTGCAGAAGGGAGCTGTGCAGAAGGGAGCTGTGCAGAAGTGGGGTGTGCAGAAGGGAGCTGTGCAGAAGGGAGCTGTGCAGAAGAAGTGATCTGTGCAAAGGGAGCGGTGCAGAAGAGAGCTGTGCAGAAGTGATCTGTGCAAAGGGAGCTGTGCAGAAGGGAGCTGTGCAGAAGGGAGGTGTGCAGAAGGGAGCTGTGCAGAAGTGATCTGTGCAGAAGGGAGCTGTGCAGCTCTACCAGGCAAATGCTAACAGCACAACAGTGAGAACGTTGTGTTGAGAATGCAGCTACTCAGCCAGTGTTCCCAGTTACTCGCGTGTCTGCTAACTGAGTCTGGATCATGTCAAATCAGCAATCAGCAATAACCATCATGAGTCTACCCTCCCCACCCCCATGAACTTGGCACATTCTTACCTTTTTCACGTTGCTGCCTCACACACTTTTGGGTACAGTGGTGAAATATATTTCACTTTACACAATGACTTAAGTATAATATAAGCATGGGTTTCATCTTTTAGGGGAGAGAGGGAAGGTGGGATGTGAAGTCCCTTCCCCAGTGACATCTGTGCCACACACCAGCTCAGCTGAAATGGACTCAGGCAGTTCCTGCCCCCTTGACTATCAAGACTCTTTAGTGCTAACATAGCCTTGCTCTGAAGTTTAAATGGAACAGTATGTAAGTTGTTCTACTGAAAAGCACTATCTCATCAAAAGATAGAAGAAACATTGGAAGGCACAAAACTGCCTGTCATCTATCCCTGTACCCACAAACATGGAGGTATCCACTTGCTGTGATTGAAATCAAATGTAGCTTAAAATATAATCCATTTTTCAACAATGAGATTGAAATGGTATTTTTCAAAGGAGGACATGGGTTGCCTATTTCACTATTATCTGGGGGAGGTTCTTTAAAAAAACCTTTGGGATGGGCTAGGTCAGGAGATTTCAACCTCTACTGGACACTCAATTGACTGGTACGCTTAAATGTTCCTATTGCCTATGCATTGCCATCGCAATTAAAGCATAATTTTTCTGAGGTATGGTGATCGCTCCTGGATTTCCATAGCTCTTTGACTGATTCTGGTGTGCAGCCAGGTTAAGAACTGCAAGGTAAACACTGATATTTGGAAACACAGAAGTCATTTCTGATCCTTGCCCCCTTTCCTCCATGAAGGTTGGAAGGACACGGACATCATATTTTCAACCATATTAAAGGTAGAAGTGACTTGGTGCCCAGGATTGAACTATGGTCAGAAACTTTCTGGGGAGAAGAGGGAGATATTAATGCCTTCATTCTCCTGATGAGAAGGGACACAGATACCCATCACATGGTCTCTCACTTGGCCCCTCGCCTTTGAATACCAATGTGTGTCTAAAATACCATGCTGGTCTGCCTTGGGTCATCAGAGAAAATCTAACCAACTAGAATTCAGAGAAGTCAAGCTCTGAATCAACTTTAGCAGTCACCCACTCCCAACCTTATCATATGTGGTAACTAAAGGTCTCTGCTTAAGCTCACTAAATCCAGCTTTCTGCTGCAGGTGGTTGAGCCCAGTCCTCAATGACAGGAGGAGAGCTCAGTTTTCTATTGCCTAATCTCCAGAAACTCCACGTATGTAAAGATGATGACAATTTTACTTACTGAGTCGTGCATCTCCCTGAGAAGTTTGAACAGTGGTTTCCTTGAAGGTGTGGCCTCCTAAAATTAATAACACTCTTGATACTGCCTTGTTTGTAGAAGCATCCATGGTCTAAGAGGCAGATGGGGCTTTTGTTGAAGATTTTCTAGATCCCTTGACTTGGCACTAGGAACTTGGACCTGTGCCCCAAGTTTTATTTAGCCTCTCGTGTGACTGCACCCTTATTCATTAACCCATGGGCCTCAGGTGGAGATGTATCAGAATCCCTCAGAGAAGTATCAAAGTGCAGATGTTAAGAAACTTTTGCTCCAGGTGACTTACCCAGGAGACACAGAGACAGGTGTCTTTTGAAAATAATTCTGCTGCTGAATTCCCACCTTTTTACCACATACCAAGAGTCTTTGGCAAATCTTTTGTTGCTGTTGATTTCTTTTTTTAATTTTTATTGAGCTCTACATTTTTCTCTGCTCCCCTCCCTGCCTCTCCCCTCCCCTTCAACTCTCTCCCTAAGATCCCAAGCTCCCAGTTTACTCAGATCTTGTCTTATTCTACTTCCCATGTAGATTAGATCCATGTATGTCTCTCTTAGGGTCCTCATTGTTGTCTAGGTTCTCTGGGATTGTGATTTGTAGGCTGGCTTTCTTTGCTTTATGTTTAAAAACACTTATGAATGAGTACATATGATAATTGTCTTTCTGCGTCTGGGCTACCTCACTCAAAATGATGTTTTCTAGCTCCATTCATTTGCCTGCAAAATTCAAGGTGTCATTTTTTTTCTGCTGTGTAGTATCCATTATGCAAATATACCACATTTTCCTTATTCAATCTTCGGTCAAGGGACATTTAGATTGCTTCCAGATTCTGACTATGACAAACAATGTTACTATGAACATAGTTGAGCAAATGTCCATGTGACACAATTGAGCATCCTTTGGATATATACCCAAAAGTGGTAATGCTAGGTCTAGAAGAAGGTGGTTTCTTAGTTTTCTGAGAAATACACACTGATAGCCAAAGGGTCAGTACCAGCTTGCACTCCCACCAGCAATGCAGAAGTGTTCTCTTTACCCCACAACCTCTCCGGCATAAGTTGTCATCAGTGTTTTTGATGTTGGCCATTCTTACATGTGGAAGATGTAATCTCAGAATTGTTTTGATTTGCATTTCTCTGATGCCTAAGGATGTTGAACATTTCCTTAAATGTCTTTCAGCAATTTTCGATTCCTCTGTTGAGAGTTCTCTCTTTAGGTCTGTTCTCCATTTTTCTTGGATTATTTGTTCTTTTGATGATCATTTTTTTTGAGTTCTTTGTATATTTTGGAGATCAGACCTCTGTCTGATGTGGAGTTGGTGAAGATGTTTTCCCATTCTGTAGGCTGTCATTTTGTCTTGTTGACTGTGTCCTTTGCTATACAGAAGCTTTTCAGTTTTAGGAGGTCCCATTTATTAATTGTTTCTCTCAGTGTCTGTGCTGCTGAGGTTATATTTAGGAAGTGGTCTCCCGTGCCAATGTGTCCAAGTGTACTTCCCACTTTCTCTTCTATGAGGTTCACTGTGGTTGGCTTTATGTTGAGATCTTTGATCCATTTGGACTTGAGTTTTGTGTGTGGTGATAGATATGGATCTATTTTCATTCTTCTACATTTTGATATGTAGTTATGGTTTTTGGAAAATCTTACACCAATCATTCTATGAGATCTTTGCAGGCAAGGACTGTCTGTATTGGTTTCTAGTTTTCATGTGACTTATTACATTACCTTGAGTTTGATGAGTATCCAGTGAAGATATGTAAATTGTTTAAATGACTGATATTTGATTGAAAAGTGCAGAACGTGGCCACTTTTCCTAGTTTACACACTCTAGCCTTGCCTGCTTGCTGTCTGGAAGTATCTCATGAATTTCCTTAGGTAAAAGTTGACAGACACTGTTACTACTGACTGTCAAAATCAGTAAGTGGCACTAGAGACATCAGGAAGAGGGATAGTCTCCCATTTTCTCTAAAGAACAAAATTAAAGTCATTCTCCCAATTGTAAAAGTCATATTTCTGAAAAAATCTAGGGGCATGTTCAGGACATTGTCATCATAAATAGCCAACGTCAGTAGAAATACTTTAGCTCTTTTAAACTCTTCTCTGGAAACCTTTAAATGTTGAAATTGCTTTGACTGTTACCTTAAGGTAGACGTTAGTAGCAGGTAACAAAGTCAAAAGTCAGTCACAAGTCACTGGAGTCAGACTTAGCTATAAAATGATATGGCAGAGCAGACAGCATGCTTTATGCTAAATAAAAGAAGTTACATTTTGAAGGACTTCACGCCAAATCTAAGTATCCTTGGCCTGGAACTCAGTGTGTAGACCAAGATGGCCTTGAACTCATTCAGATCAGCCTACCTTTGTCACCCGATCACTGAGACAAAAAGTCTATAACACCATAATGGGTAAAAACTATTTTCTAAGAAACTGTGTGAGTCTAGCTCACAGGATCTGAAGAGAACTAGCTAATTTACATTTTAAAAAAGAAAGTGCACTGGCTCACACTCAGACACCGCTGGCTTAGCTCGGGCACAGGGACCAGTCACCCCAGCTGGGGTCACTTGGTGGAAGCCTGAGCTTCCACACAGTCAGCATTTGCTCCCCTGAAACACTCCTCAGACACTCAGGGTAACTGAACTCCCTCATAACTGACTCTGGGTCACCACTTCTTATGGGGCTGGAACCACTCAGATAAAACTGGTCTTTTGGGAGGAGAGCTTTTTTAGTGGGGGTGATTTAAAAGGAAACCTTTGGAAAACTCAAGAAATAATGAAAGAAGAGAAACAAAGACAGAACCAGGAAAGGGGCGGGGAGGGGAGGGGAAAGACGAGGAACGGGTGAGGAGAGAAGATGCTCAGAGATGAAAAGTAGGCACTGTGGATGAGGTAAACCAGTCAGGGAGGATGAATGTGTCTGCTTGGGTGAAGAGCCCTGACATCAGGTCTCCTCAGTCCCAGGCCTTTGAGCTCACAGTAAGCTCACCAACAGCATTCCTGGGTCTCCAGACAACCGAAAGTGGGACTTCTCAGCCTCCATAATTATATGGGCCAATCCTAAGAATACCTGTATTCTAACGGATATCTCTCTGTTTTTCATCAGTTTGGTTTTTGTGGAGAATATTGGCTTCTTCCAATATTGGCTCCATCATCTCCCAAGGGTAAGTGCTTCCTTTTCTGCTTGGCTCTGCCATACATTGACTTCATGACCTCTATCTTGTCCTTTCACTTGTTTAGGCTGGAGCTTCCTACCCATGAAATGAAAGTCTCTGAGGAGCTGCTGTTGCCCTAGAAACTAGAAATTCATGAATTGTTCTATGAAAATATTTTCTTTTTGAAGATGTGAAACAAACTTATGTTTAGTCATGGGGAAGGGCTGTGAGGAAAGTGGTACCTACAGGATGCTTCAAATAAAGATAACCTTTAGCATCTTCCCTAGATGCAATTAGAAAGTTAGACATCCCAGTCTCTGTGCAAATGGAGAAGATGGGACAAGGTATTTCCAAAATCTGCCCCCATGTTTACGTTATTCTGCTAAGCTTAGATTAAATCCCTACCTCTTACTCTTGGTTAGTAGCTGTTAAAAATTCCACCCACCCCTATCTGACCGCCATACCTTCATCCCCACTTTCCAACCCCCTCTGATGAGCTGGGAGCCTCTGCAGAACTGGTTTGGGTGGGAACGTTCATTCCATCAACACTGAATGACTTGTGGAAAGCATTCATGTCTAGTGATCGACAGAAAGCAAAGGCACAAGAAAAAAAAAAAAAAGGCGTGATTTGGACTGCATTTGTTCCTCGATAATGAGCAAGGAATGATGTCAGAATGCCACTGGGTGGAAAGATGAGCTTCGTGCCTCCAAGGCTGAGAATTCCAGAAAGGCTGACACGGAAGGTCTCTACTGCCGGTGAACCTCCTAGCTGCAGAGCAGCTCTTTCCCAGGCAGAGTTCAAAGTGCAAACCAGTCAGAAATAACAAGTTCTGGGGGAAAAAAATGAACTAATTAGTGTGTCTTCATTTTTCTTCTGCTTAAATCTTGACCAAATCAAGACTTTAACGTATAGCAGATTTGTAAGCTAATGGTTCTTAGTATCCTTCTCCTTATATGTAACTCCAAACTCATTTACCCACGAAACATCAAACCCTGACATGCTAAGCCAAAAGTACACATTCACACCCACAGGTAACAAAGGCAGAGGGAAGAGAGAGGGTGGGGCTCCTGCCTTATGAGGGGAATTAAGTCCTAAATATGTCTTAGAATCACATTGGTAGTCTCCCACAAGACTCAATGCCGGTTTCGCTCTCGAGAGATTAGCTGAAGTTGGTCTTTCTCAAGCCTGGGTGTGCAAAGAACTCACCTGAGAAACTCGTGAAAACACCAGCAGCAGCACTCCCGCCAGAGCTTCCAACTCAGCCCCCCTCCCAGGGATCCAGCACCTCTTTCAGGCAAGTTCTCAGGCAATACCGATGCCAGCGTGACACCAGTGTGCCGTCGTGTCTCGGGGTCTGAATTTGGGGACCAGTACGCTGCTTCCATCCAACTTAATCGACTCCACTTTCCACACAAGTTGAAGGATATGGTTTCAATGTGTACCCTAGAGCAAGCTGAACTGATGTAGTAAGGATTCAGTTCAGGCACGTGAGCAGGAGCAGGAGATGGCACACACATTTACCTGCCTTTCCTAACTCACCCTGCAGGCTTTGTCGAGAGCCTGCGCTGAACTCCAACTTTGGGACCCGCAGTTTGGTTCATATCTTATATAAAACATGATTTTTACAGATTCCTTCCTCTGTTACTCTTTTTTTCCTCCCTTCCAAAATCACTGAGACGAAAATTTAAAAATAAACTGAATTAAATTGACTAAGCATGGGTTGGAACTCACATCAACGCTTTTATCTTAAAGGCTGCCATCTATGTCTCTGGAGCGGTTTCCTAATAGGAAGGATGGGGGCCCATTTCAGAAGTCTCTCCAGCAACTTTTACCATGGCAACCTGTAACTTGAACTTCTATCCCACCCTGCTATTGCGTAGGCTTTCGTGTCTGGCCAGTAAGATGAGTGCAGACACTAAAGTCAGGGGGAATCCTTCCTCTTGTTGTCAGGGGCACATATCACTCTGGTACTTTAAGCCCTATATACACACATCATTTTGTGTGATTTATGGCCCTAATTAGATCCCAGTGGCAGTCTTCCATCCGCTAACAATGCATATCCTAATCACCTTTTTCTTCCTACAAATGGTTTCCTTAACTTTGCATGCATAACTTAACAGCTTTTATTTTAAAACCTCCTTTTAACAGCTTTCCCGTGGCAACCAGTAGGGGTGCTATGATAAGAATCTAATTTGCTGTAAAAATGGCTCATTTGTCAAATAAGCATTAAAATAATTGTTCCCCTTTTGACTGTTACCCTGCTGTTTCCAGTCATTTTCTAAAACTAAATTATTTACTCATTTGAAAGTTCAGCTGTGCATATTTTAATTGATATTCCCTCATAGGACTCATATTGTTAATGACAATAATTAACCTGAAAAGGCTGCTAAATAATTATGCTGGAAAGATATGAAGTATTTGCACAGAAAGTAAAATCAGCATTTGAAAAACTATCAAAATGTATAACTTTCATATTTTATGGCAAAGCAGAGCAATAGCTCATAATCAAATTAAAGAGAGAAAGGGAAATGGAGATTATATGATTTGATGCAGAATACTTTATGTTTTCAATATAGAAAAGTAGTCTAGCTAACAAGATCACTCTGTCATCTCTATAAGCTCCCAATATTACTATTCTGGCTGGTAATATAAATTGTTCTCTGGCACTTAGCATGGCTAGAAACTGGAGTAAGCTAGCTCTTTTGTTGTTGTTGACTTTTCAAGACAGATTCTGAACCTCTGTGTAGACTTGGCTGTCCTGGAACTCTGTAGATCAGACAGGCCTTGAACTCAAGAGATCTTCTTGTCTCTGCCTCCCGAGTGCTGGGATTAAAGGCTTGTGCCACCATAAGCTCTTGGAACCAGCAAGCTAGCTCTTAAGAATAGTACTTACAGCATCTCCACTGCTTCTTGGTGAGTAAATTTGCTCTGTTATGGGTGTAGTAGCTTCATTCAGATGCAACAGAGGTACCCGTGCCCAACAGACCATACCTCTTGCCCGAGAAGTGTAGCTGTTGTTCAACTCTTGGAGAGTTCTCAACAGATGTGGTAATTCATTCTCTTGCACTCAATAGAAACAGAACTTTTGATGTAGGTGGGTCTTCTTTCTATGTGTTGCTTTCATTGGTTAATTAATAAAGAAACTGCTTGGCCTGATAAGTCAGAACATAGGTGGGTAGAGCAGACAGAACAGAATGCTGGGAAGAGGGGAAGTGAGGCAGATGCCATAGCTTTCCTCTCCGAGATGGACTCAGGTTAGAATCTTCCCAGTAAGCCACCACCTCGTGGTGCTACACACATTAATAGAAATGAGTTAATCGAGATGTGAGAGTTAGCCAGTAAGAGGCTAGAGCTAATGGGCCACACAGTGTTTAAAAGAATATAGTTTCTGTGTAATTATTTTGGGTAAAGCTAGCCGGTGGCCAGGAGCCAGGTGGCAGAAAGTGGCCTACCACTCCTTCTACAAACTTTGACAAATGAGTTCTTTTCCCCAAAACCCTGACAGACAAACACAGAGGGCCTTGGATCTCTTGGTTTGCAGTCTTCATAGCAGTCTGCCAGACTTTCAGTCAGGAGAACCCACAGGCTGATAGAGTCCAGGCACAGAACTGGAGAACATAAAGACATTAGACCACCACACTTGGGAACTAGAAGAAGACACAGTTTTATAAAGTACAAAATTATTAGCATTATCAGTTTAGCTCTCCAGGATTACCAATACATGAAGAACGACCAATGGACATAGCCAAATGCCTGGGTCATCACTGCATCTCACTTTATTGCTGCCTTATAGGCGATGCCACCAAAAAACATAATAATATTATAAGAAAATAATGACATCACTCTATATTTATAACATTCTGTTTAATCTTGCTCACAGGTGCAAAAACTAATGCTAATGGCAAGCTGGAGAATAACTTGTAAACAAAAGGCATGCCCTACGCCTAGAACTATCTCCTGTAAGCACTGAATATATGGAATAAACAATGCGTGGGATAAATGGTGAGTGTGACCCTAATTATATTTGTCATTGAATAAAGCTGCAGTACCAAAACAAGCTTTGACTTGGACATATATTTAGAGTATATTTCTCCAATAGTCATTTATTAGATAAACATTACTTGATTTCACAGCTAGAATGGGAGTAGCATGGGCAAGGCCTTCCTTACAGTACCCTCCATCCGTTCATCAGAAGCTACCCAGGAACTCCTGGTGAGCAATCTCCCCCATGACATCACAGTGGAAGATATTCTTGAGAGAAGACCCAAGTTCACTGTCACCTTCAAGAGCCAAGATATGAAATGATGAAGGCTCTCACTTCAAGGTCTTCCCACAGTCCAGACATTAAGGAGGTGGTGCAGGACAGTTGTATTCTGTCAATTATGTTTTAAAATAAATGCTGATTGGCCAGTAGCCAGGGCAGGAAGTATAGGTAGGACAACCAGACAGGAAGTAGAGGTGGGGCAATGAGAACAGAGTATTCTGGGAAGAAGGAAGCTCCCTCCGAAGTCCTGTCCAGACACTGAAGAAGCAGGATGTGACCCGCCCCGCTGAAAAAGGTACTGAGCCACATGGCTAACATAGATAAGAATAATGGGTTAATATAAATTATGAGAGCTAATACAAAGCCTGAGCTAATGGGCCAATCAGTTTATAACTTATGTAGACCTCTGTGTGATTTTTCTTTGGGACATAACGACTGCGGGAACCAGGTAGGACAAAAACCCCAACAAGCAGGCCCTAGTGTTACAAGGAGGTGTCCTCACTGGCAGCCCTGTACACATACAAGCAGAGTGGTACCCACTAGCTCCAAGCTTCTCTCTCTGCCATCTTTGTTTTGAAGCATCAGTATGGAACACTGAACAAAGTTAGCAAACAGGAACTTCTGCATCCCAGGCTCAGCTGAGCCCAGCGGCATGACTGTCCCAATCACCATACTCAAAGCTCCCCTGAAGTGGGGACCCATAGCTTAGGGTTGGGCACAGCAGTTACATAGTGCTTGTTGAGGTAAAAGGAACTGAAGCAAGCAATGAGCACTTAAGCAGTTAACGCTGGACCAAGTAGCTTCGCACCACATACTTATAAAATCATTTAAAATCTGACAATGCCATCAGGTGTGAAGCCCCTCTTTCTTCAGATCTCTCTAGCGGTTATAATCATCAAAATGATTTCTCTGACTTTACACATGAGAACAGCCAAGATCAGAAGTTAAAAGACTGACTCTTATTTACACATATACTGGTTGAGGGAACAGAACTCCCCAAACCTGAGCAGTTTCTGTTACAAATACTGTAGATGGTAGGAAGTTTGTCAGCCAATGAGTGTGAGAAAGAAGTGAGAGAATGCCCATAGCATTGCTAGAATTGTAGTCATAGTAGAATAACAATATTCTATTAATAGCAGTAGTAAACACACCTCCTCTTCAGTGACAGGCTTTACTTTTAAAGAACAGAAAACCCCCCGTAGGAAACCTGCCCTTATTCCACTTTATACCACTTTAATCTGCCCGATGACACAGAGTTGAGAGTCACACTGTTGCATCAAACTCGAGGCAGAATTCCCTCTTCTTTTCTGCTCAGCTTTGTAGATCAGCTGCTGCAGGCTTTTGCCCAGATCTTCAACCCTAACTGTTCTGAAATTCATGGCCAAAAAGAATGTTGCATTTTCTGAGGTGAATGATGTGAGTCAACCACATTTCCCAACCACTGTTCTCTGTTATCTGAGTGATAAACAAGAAGGAAGCAGACAAAAAAGGAGGGGAGGAGGAGCGGGAGGAGAAATAGGGGCAGCAGCAGGAGGAGGAGCAACAGGAGGAGGGGCAACAGGAGGAGGGGCAACAGGAGGAGGGGCAACAGAGGAGGAGCAGCAAGAGGAGATGGTTTGTGGCTGGAGACTGCTTATTAGTTTCCTGACCACTCAAACCTGAATAATCATGCAGAAACCATATTAATTACAACACTGTTTGGCTTATTAGCTCAGGCTGCTTCTTAACTAATTTACATCTTAAATTAACCTATTTCTATTAATCTGTGTATCACCACAAGTCTGTGGCCTACCAATAAGGTCCACGCTGCTGTCTCCTTAGGCATTTTCTTGACTTTGCCTACTCTATATATCTCTGTTTGGATTTCCCATCTGACTTTGCTCTGCTAAACCATTGGCCAAAATAGCTTTATTCATTATCCAATAAAAAGCAACACATATACAGAAGGACTTCCCACATCAATGGTGGTGCTGGTATTCATTTACTTAATATTTAGAGGGTGCCCACCATGAACTGGTTACAATTCTAGACACTGAAAATAAAGGAGAGAAAAATGAGATATTCTGACCCTCACAGGATATCTTGTTCAGCTGGTTGCTCTCCTTGGTGGTCCCTAATTGTACCACAAAAGCCATTCTGCAAATGCTATCCAGTCTGGAGTCCTCAGAGAGGCAGATCACCTTGTAATAAATAGGTCCATACACAAAGATGTACAAGGACTGGTTTTATAGGATTTAGAAAGCCATCCCCTGGTGGCTGTGGAGAGAACTCACAGCTATCTTTTCCATGGCTAGAGGGACGAGCAGGGAATGGAAGAAAGCAGATGGCAAAGTCCAGAATGCCCCGGATGAATCCCACATGCTCGGAAGGTGTGCGGCTCTGCCAGACCTCAGCCTAATAGGGACCACGTGTGGAATACACGGGTTGCGTGGCGATGCAGGCTTCCATCCCGTCCCCGCAAACGATTATTTTCTTTTTAAGGGCTTTTGCAATGATGCCTTCCCCTCCTCCCGGGGCAGAGTTTTTGCTGCCAAGCCTGTTTTAATGGTTTGTCTCCAAAACAAGTGTAAAATAGTGTTGGCTTCCTTGGAGTCCTCCCTCTGGCCACTGGAACACCATCTGCAAGCTGAGGGGAAACAGTAAACACGACAGGTTAAGTCACTCATTACTAATATTTTCCTTCAACTCTGAAACTTTTTAAACAAACAACAACAACAATTGTCTCATAATAACCTTCCAGAGGTTAACAGCCAGCAGGTGGTCCGGTTCAGCTGAAATGCAACCCAGACAGCTGCTAGATTATAAACTGTTGGTTCTTATGGCGGTCTGGGGAAAACTTCTTGCCGAGAAGGGGTCTTCTCTTAAAAATCCCTAATGAAACAACACATAAATGTCAAAATGACAAAAATAAGGAAGTGTGTCATAGACTAAGCATTTTAATGTCCTTTCTGGCTTCCTCCGGAGTGTACTCTGGACCTAGCCTCATTTAATGGCACGGATCTGAAAGAGGCGGGACACAGCATGAATTTTTATGGCCCAAATAAAACTTGAAGAGAGTCACTTTCCCTGCCGCAGTCAGTGTCCTCAGCAGATGTGTGGGAGGCTCGGGTTTCAAATCAGCCACCGGAGCCAAGGTTTTACCTGGGCCCAGAGGCATACAGAGTACAATGCCCGGATGTAAGGAATCCCGGAGTTCTGTAGCATTATCCTGTCTGTCCCTGCGCCATTAAAGCATGGCAGGGATTCCTCCTGGGAAGCCTTTACGAAGCTAGCAGAAAAAAAAAAAAAAAAAAGAGCTGATAGAACGGGTGGAGAATGGGGGATGAAAAGTTTCTAATCAAAACCTTACATTAACACCACACGGCCCCACAGAATGATGGCTGTGGCTGTTTTCCTGCCTGGATGATGAAATAAGACAAAAGAAAATCACTCCCTAAGTCAGTATTTAATTACAAGTGTATTATATTACAATAAAAAACATTTCAGAAAGTTTATAAAAAAAAAAACAGTTGAACCTTTTTATATGGAAATAAAGCACTGAAATACAAAAGGCATGGGACTCCCAGGAAAAAAGTTACAATGGCAGTCAACTGTGTTTTAAATAGAAATAAGGAAAAAAAAAACTTTGAAGGGTAAAAGAGAATTCCACAGATCCTAGTTTCCTTATGGTTAATCAATAGGGAAGTGCGATTGCAAAGTATGAAGGGAGACAGTTTAGTCTAGGTGTGATGGGATCTTCTGGTCCATCCATCCCAGATGAATTAGCAGCCAGGCAGTCCCCAGAGACAGGTGCATGGGAGAAGAGGGACAGAGCTCCACACTACACTAGTGTCGCAGAAAAATCCAGGCTAAACAGCAAAGTGACCCAAAACATACTCTTTTCTGAAAAAGAATATTCCAATGGGGGAAAAGAGAGCTCCATGTAAAACCAGGCTCACCTCCAACAAGGAGGAAAAGCAAAAATTTATGACCTGGAAGCGGGAGGGGGAGCTCTAGAGAGAAAACTACAAAGGTGAAACTTCGCAGGTGAGCTGCACTCTGGTTTGAGCAAGCTTAGCAGGAGTCCTGATGAGCCAGGCCAAGATGACCAAGATCACCTGAGGAGCGCTGAGGCTGTGAAGCACTTGACACTTGACCCGACACCAAAGACAATCAGCTATCAAGTATAGAGGAGTTAGTAATAAGCCTGAGCCGTAGGCCAAACAGTTTATAATTAATATCAGCCTCTGTGTTCTTCCTTGGAACTGAACGGCTGTGGTACTGGGGAGGAGAGAAGCTTCCATCTCCAGGATTCTCTGCCCCCTGTGCGCATTACTCCCCATACCTAGGATCCCTTGTCTTCCAAGAAGCTGTGTTCCCTTGGTGGGAAATGGTTTTTAGCAAATAAAATTAAAAACCTGGAGTATTAATATAAGGTGGTCATTATTTTTATGCCTTTTTGAAATTAGTTTTTAAAACATGGCTTTTTCTAGGATGGAGAACTATATAGGCTCAAAAATCCTTTGCTTTGCAGTTAGTATCCACTTATGAGTGAGGACATACCGTGTTCATCTTTCTGGATCTGGGTTAAGTCCATCTGCATGCATATTTCAAGACGTCATTGTTTTTTACCGCTGAGTAGTACTCTACTGTGCAAATGTGCCACAAGTTCTTTATCCATTCTTCAGTTGAAAGGCATCTAGGTTGTTTCCAGGTCTGGATATTACAAAAAGTAAATAAATGGATTCTTTTAATTTAAATATCTTTGGAACTAGAAGATTCTTGTCTTTGTCTTATTGATGTTTCATTATCATTCTTCCCTTTAAAAAGATTTGTTTATTTATGTGTATGTGTGTGTGCGCGCGTGCACCCCCACATGAGGAGGCCGGAAGGGGCCATCTGCTCCTACAGAACTGTAGTTACAGGAGTTTGTAGGATGCCTGGCTTGTCAACAGATGCTGGTATCCGAGCCCCGATCCTCTGATTTTGCAGCTAGTGCAAACCACCAAGCTATCTCTCTAGCCCATTCATTGCTATTTCTAACCAAGTCAAAATAAATACTTTTTTGAATCATCCTATTAGCACATAGAAGTAGACCTTATATACCTGTATGAAATGTCCTCACGAAACTTGCTACCATGTACAGTGAATATATGCCAGCCTTGTCAGCAGCTTTGAGTAGATTCACAGTGCCCAAGTTATTTATTTATCTAACTTCTCAGGAAAGATTTGCCAGTAGCTACCATACGGTATGAGTTGAGCCTAGTTTCAACTTCTCAAAGAATGACTTGGATTTTCTTAACATAAAAGACAGCATTAACTTTAACTTGCCCATGAGAATACACACACCATCCATACAGGACAGAATATGGGATCTAAAAAAATGTGCTAAAGTCAAGCTCAAGAGGATGTCTTCTAGAAATGCTCTGAAATCATAGATGCAGGTGGAAATTTTTATGACTTCAATGGTAGATGGAAAGAACTGAAAATCATTATATTAGGAAAAATAAGCCAAAAATTGAATGTTTTCTCCCATTTGTGAGATCTAGAACATATGATATATGCAGATAAGAAATATATGAGTATACAGAGTTATATAGATAAGGCATATAAGGGAATACATACATCTTAGCTAAGATTACTATTGCTTTGATGAAACATGATGACCAAAACAACCTGGGAATAAAAGGGTTTATTTGGCTTACACTTCCACATTACAGTTCATCATCCAAGGAAGTCAGGATAGAAACTCAAACAGGTCAAGAACCTGGGGGCAGGAGCTGATGCAGCAGCCATGAAGAAGTGTTGCTTACTGGCTTATTCTTCATGGCTATGGGAAAATATAGAACTATCAGGAAAAGGAAGTTAATGATTGGGAGTGGGAAATAAAGTTAAAGTGGAGGATTACAAGATATGAGTGAATGAAGGTTTTAGTGAAGCTATCACTTGCAGCCAAGTATAGGGGCTCACACCTGCAATCCCAAAACTCAAGAGACTGAAAGGGAGAATTGCTGCATATTTGAGGCCAGTCTGAGCTATATAGTGAGTTTTGGGGCAGTCTGAGATACAGAATGAGACCCTGCCTCAAAAACTAAGAGACCAAGAGAGAAAAAGAGCAAACCAAGCAACTGTACAATGAATAAGCACTAATAAAAATGTTCATATTATAAAATCCAAGTATTTAAAAAAAAAACAAACAATAGCTTTAGAGGATAATAAAATAATATAAGAAAAGAACAAAAGTCAGAAATATATAATAGGCAAAAAAGGGTCCAAAGAAACAATCTGATGACCCCAATATCTATTTTGCAATGGCTCCTTGGCAATTATATTTTTGAAATGGTAGGATGAAAGTTATCAGGCAAGTGATATAATAATTTTTAAGAAGCAAAATTATGAGACTTCTGATGATTGGTCTCCCATCTTTAGCACTCCAAGCAAGCAGGATAACAGGCAAATGTGATTTAAATGATGTGACCTGTGTGCTCCCTTTGGCAGCGTACGTACTAAAGGTTCATAGTAGATACATCATGTTGAAATTTCACCATGAGACTAGTGAAAATTCCCTGTATGTGCACACCTGTGTGTACCTGTGTATGTGTGTGTGTGTCTATGTAACGGTGTCCATGAGTACATGTGTGTCTACATACATATGGAAACCAGATGTTGACATCAAACATCCTCTTTGGATGCTTTCTACCTTATTTTTTTGAGACTGGATCGCTTCTTGAACCTGGAGCTCATAAATGCAGCTAGGCTGGCTTGCCAGTGGTTTCCAGGGATCCATCTCTTTTTGCCTCAGTACCACTGGGATTATAGATGTGCCTGCCACTATGTATGGCTTTTACATGGGTGCTGGAGATCTACAATCAGGTCCTAATGCCTACAATTATTCTACCAACGAGCCATCTCCTGGTGCCCATAAAGTGATCCCAGCGAGAGCCCAGTCGTATGCAAAGCTGTGACATATGCTGGTCACCCTAGATTCAAGACTCCAAAATCTTGGGAGCAGTGACTTTCAACCCACAATTCTTTGCCCCACTGAAAATGAAACGAAATCTAAGAGAAGACAGCAATGCAGAACAGACGTGATGTCCTTGGTTGTCACAGCTCCCTGAACCCTGCTTTAGAAGCTGATGGGATGAGTCATGTGATGAAACTGGCCACAAATGAGTGTTTGAGGAGAGCTGAGAACCATAGGACCCAACCCAAAATAAAGGGAAACACCTTTGCAGCAGCTGAGTAATGGCTGTGCAGGAGGAAGCTCCCAAGGTTTTCTGCTCTTTTTCAAGTGGAATTACTTAAATAATATTTGGAGAGGACAGAATTGGGAACTACATCTGACAGATCAAATAGGGAAAATTAAGAAAAAAATTATCAATTTCTTCAACATATAATACAACAACTATTCAAATGATATCCTATGGGTGATAGGGACACATCACCAGTTATAGCCAAAGAATTATAAGCCAAAGCAATGTGTTCATATCACTTCTAGGTAAAGACATCTCCGTCCTGGTTCACTGCTTGCCCTGGTGCATAAAGACCAACTCATCTCAAAAATATGGCTGTTCTATTGGTTAGTGCTGCGATCGGTAGTCCCTTCCTTATTCCTGATTATCAACCTTGAGTAGACATGGGACATGAGAAAGACCTAAATCTCTGTCACTTTGAAAAACTGCTTGCTATGCAACAAAACCTAGAACAACTGGACAAGTCCATAGAAACCCATGCACAAGAACAAAGGAACACTTAGAAAAAAATCATAGTGCATGACTGATGGTCTACTGATAATGTGTGAGCCTCTGTCATGTGAAAACTCTGACTATGATGCTTAATTGAAAAGCTTGGTGTGTCTACACTGAGAAGCTGGAAGGAGGTAAGAGGGTGGTGATCTGAAAGGGGAACGAACAGATGCCTTCTAAAATGGGATTTTTAGAGTGTAGTAGTTAAGGCAAATTATTTTATCAATACGGAGATGAACACAGGAGAAGAGTTTTGAGTATCACGAGAGGGGTTCCTATGGATAATGGAGGTAGGTAGTGATGAGAACTGGACAGAAAACTGCTGTCTCTGGATATGCCACTGTAAGTATATGTAACCATCAAAGCAAAGTGACTCACAATAGCAATTCTAAAGACTACCTTTAATGACCATCTTGGTCTTCAAGAGAACTTGGCGTTGTTGGGTTTTCTGACCATCTTGTTGGATGCATGCCATCAAAGATAAAGGTGTGTGCCCCCTTGCCTATTCTATGTCTTGAAACTTCTCCTTGACTGGCTTAGTGGCCTCAAGGCCTCAAGTGGGAGTGGGGTGCCTCAAGACAGAGCAGAGTATTCAGGTTCTCCCGAAACACTGTCATCACAATCCTGGCTGACTCACCTAAAAAGGAAACCCTTCACGGAGCCACACCTAGGATTGTTGCTGGCCAGAGAGCAGAAGACAGGAGAGATCATGAAATCTGCATGCATTCTTTCACCCCGAGATTGGTTTTCAAAATTAACTCCTGGCCCCCTTTGTTTTTAAGTTTCTCATCCACCAATAAAAGGATAGTCAAGTTAGGGTTTCAAAATGGTCCATTCTTTCAGTGCTTCGACTGGGTTAACTTCTCTAAGTTAACCTCCTTGGAAATGCAAGGTTATAAGAACATCAGAACATCCTGCCTTCCAAAGCTGCCCCTGGGCTGGGCTGGGCTGTTCTAACAGAAGAGAAGCTTCTGGAGTATTTACCCAGTGAGCCTGGCAAGGCTCAACAAGCCATCCACACAAAGGACTGGAAACACTCCAAACAACTATAGACCATCGGGAGGAGTGTTGATTGTTCTTCGACACTAATTGAAAATAGAGCTAATAACCGTCCTGCATGCCAGGGATCATCCTGACTCCTTTATGTGCCTCGTGTGGTGATTTTCCACTTCACCAATAAGAAACTGAGGCAGCAAGAGGTTAAGAATCTGACCCACAATGCTCACCTTACTAGACCTGGATGGAGGTGGGTGGCCCTTGGACTTCCCACAGGGCAGGGAACCCTGACTGCTCTTTGGGCTGACGAGGGAGGGGGATTTGATTTGGGGAGGAGGAGGGAAAGGGGAGGCGGCGGTGGGGAAGAGACAGAAATCTTTAATAAATAAACAAATAAATAAAAAAAAAAGAATCTGACCCACACTTGGAGAGGATATCGGCTGCAGAGGGACAATGTGAAGACAGCTGCTCACCTGGGCTTATCCGCTGTGATACCTGAGAAGAGAATCTTTTTCTCAACCTCCACATGCACATTCTGAACCAGAGAGCAAGCTCAGCTTTCCAAAGACTCAGTTGCTGCCGACAATTCACAAGGCGTGGATATGTGGGAAACAATCATTCCCGGGCTGCACAGGTCTACTATTTATATGAAGCTATTTAACTTAATTACAAATAATTTAGGCTACAGATGGGAGCAAAGCAACATTAAGGCTCTTGATTTTGAAGCCGTTCTAAAATAGCTTTTAAAATCTAGGAGGCAAATTGTCTTTCCAAATGGAACTGAATGTGTGAGGCAGCGAAGTCTTAAAGTTATTAGCATCTTCTGCTGAGCCCCCATCTACTTCTTTTGTCATTTAGCAACGTACAATTATTAATTTTAGCTCTGTGATCAGAGATGGAACTCAAGATGCTTGCTACTCCACTCAATGGCTGTTCCTGGCCTGAAGAATGAAGGCCCCTCCCTCAGCTATGACCAAAGGACATCACACCATTTAATGCTTTCAGGCAAACGTAGACCAAGTTCTAAGGGAAGAATCTGAGCATGCACACATGCATATGTATGCACACACACATGAATGTGCACATGGTCCAGGAGAGGCACAGCCTCACAGCCAGCCCCATTCCACGGTACCTGTGAGGCTCCATTACTGAAGGCAGAGCCAGGAAACATGTTTTTTAGGAATTCAGAGTATCATGTTTCATAATTTGATTTAAATCAATTATCCCATCCTTCCCTGGAACAGGCACAAGCTCCAAAAATACAAAATGTAAATGGAACCAGCTGCAGCCTTTGGCCAGGATGGATTTCAGTCAGTGTAATCAGTCTCCTTTCGAAGTACATTACCGTTGAGGCCCAGAGATTGCGTGAAACACTTCCAGTGCCCTGGAAGGAACTACAGAGGTAACGGGTTAGGGAAGGGGCGAAATGGAAGGCACTAATCTTCTCTGTCCTGGCTTGTTTTGCCCCAAACTCTTAAACTAATTCATTCATTCCTCTGGGGAAGACCAGGACACTCAGGTCTTTTATTGGCAGCCTTCAAACATGGCCCTTAATATATGGATATTTACTAAACCACATAATCACCATGTGTTATCCCATTACCGGGCTCAACCTTGCTGAGCTCTGCGGCCTTGGGTGTGAAGATCAATTGGGAGAGGTTTGTGTGTGTTTATAGAGGGGAGCATGAGCACACTCAGCAGTCATGCATGTCATTTAGGCCCCAACAACTGCCCAACAAATGGATCCCATGCGTAGGATTTGGCATCCTTCCACTGAAATCCTTCGCTTTAATTGATTTAAAATGATAATTCAATTAAAATAATTATTCTAATCAAACTTTGTATCTTTTTGGCAGGTCTCATGTAGGCCTCTGCCCTCAATGTTGTTTTAGTATTTTCTTTATTTGTTTTCTCACCCAGATGACTTTGGCTCTCGAAACCTTTGGAAAAGTTTATGTCATCATGCAATCACTGCACCTTTCTGGAGCTTTCCACCGTGGAATAGGGAGCAAGAAAGTAAAATATCCTAGAGAGGTATTATGCTTTGAATTGTGGCTGGCGGGAACGAAGAAGTAACTGGGCAGAGTACACAGTGAGAGTCACCTATGAGTTCACCAACATTGTAGGCCTCGAGGTGGCCGGCTGCGGCTATAGCCATAAGGGAAGGATGAGCGATGGTCTCTTCCTCCCTCTTAGTCTCATCCCTCCCCCGTTTTTCTTTCCATGGCTATTGTATTCTTGTCATATATAGCATCCATGTCAGAGCTGAGGAGCTGGCATGGAACTTCTAATATCTGAAATATCATCATAGCAGTGATCCCATTCTTCTCGGCAACTGGCTTGACCAGCATGCCAGACAGACAGATGTTAAGGAGGAGCCAGTGGACATCTGGGCAGCTGTTAAGGTGTTAAGGAGCACCGAGCCAGTGGACATCTGGGCAGCTGTAGCAGCACTGTCAGCATCTTCCAACTGGAATACGATATGGTAAAGGTGAGTCGCTGAGAAATAAACGCTTCTGTGTCTTAATCTTTAGCACATCTAAAATTTTCAAAGATAGTAGGCTAGTATGGTTTATAGAATGGCCAAGCTTTGCTAGGAGAAATATTTCTGAAAAAAAAATAAGAAGGTGAAAATTCCAGGTGTGTGTCTCCCTGAGGGACACCAGCTCACCTGAACTTCTGAGGCCTGGGAAGAGAGATGCGAATTCTTCCACCCCTTACCATGTTGACAAGTATGCTAAGAAGACTGGATGCAGAAGAGGTGCGCCCTTTCCAGGGCTGCCTAGGATGAGCACTAGACCAGGAGCCTGGACACTGAATTCTCCAGCTCTGATGCCAATTAGTCATAAGACTTTAGAAAAATCCTTTTTATCTTTCTGGGATTCAGTGTGACCACCAGACCATATGAGCCATAAAATTAAATTCAGATTCTTCTGTCTACTTTTAGGCACAAGAACCCAAAGTTTTGTGACTGCAATATTAATCCCATTTGAATTTTGTCTCTAAAAGAGAAAGTGGGCTTCAGCAAGGCACCAGGCCAGGCTTGACTATACCTTCCTGGCAGAAATTCAAACTTCTTGATCCAAGGGAATGCCTGTTTATCAGGATATCGTAAGGACAACTCAAAGAGAAAGAGTCCCACAGTTCCACTGAGGATGCTTTGATAGAGTGTCCTTTTTACAGATGACAAAATACACACCTGGACAGATGTCATGCGGACCTGCTGCTCATACACCTGGAGATAAAGGTACACACTGAAAATGGGGAAAGGAAGAAGACTCAGGGGAAGCCAGGGGAACTCATACCTGATCCCCAGGCTACTACTAGCCACAGCACTCTCTCCTGCTTCAGGCAGGACCCATCTCAAGGTTTACACTGAGAATAGGCCAGGTGGGGAGATGGCTCAGTAGGAAAAGGCACTTAGCCCCAGACCCAATGATGTGAGTTTCATCCCCGGGACCCACATGATCAAAAAGAGAAAATACTCTCAGATGCTGTCCTCTAACCTCCACATGGTACACACACACACAGCAGTGCTATTTGAAAGGCTTTCTGTGTGGGAAAACCTGAGGATCTGTGGCAAGAATGGTCATCAAACATCATTCCAAAGGAAACTAGATCAACAGAAAGTTTCTTCCCAAACCTGTTCTTGCTTCTACCAAGAGGTGAGCATCACAGGGAGTCTGCTGCCAAATGGCTCCCCTCTGTGTGTGCATACGTGCCTTTTGTCCATTGCAATTGTACAGGGCTCTTCAACTGAAACAACTTGCATGTCTAGGAAAACAGGTCTCACGTGCGTATATAGAACCCAGGCCAAATTCCAAGAACAAGGAGACTGAAGTCTTAAATTGGTACTGTTCTTTTTGTTGTTGTAGTTGCTTTTAAATGCCATTTTAAATATATAGAAAAATGAAAAGTAACACAAAAAGAGAGAGGTCTCATAAAAGATGAACCAGAACCCATGTCGTGTGAAAGGCCCATCTAGCAAACTGCTGCTGACGTGGGGATTGTATGACCAGTTAGCCCCCCATATCAATGGGCACAAGTATGATCCGGGTCATGCAGAGTGCGAAGCCTCCCAGGCTATCCCAGTAGACTTCGGACTCAGATGTTCTGAGGACAGCTTGGGAATATGCATTTAAATAGGAACCCACGTTGCATCAACCACACTCCAGGGCAGGTCCCATACTCAAGAGATGTTGGCCAACACAAAAAAGACTCGATGTTTTCTTTTTCGTACTTTTAGTTTTAAAAGTTTGGTTTTCGTACTTTTTTTTTTTTTGTCATGTTGATTTTTTTTTAGTTTGTTTCTGTTTTGATTATTGGTTTTGGGTTTGTGAGAGAGAGAGAGAGAGAGAGAGAGAGAGAGAGAGAGAGAAAGAGAGAGAGAGAAATGAACATTAAGTTAGGTGGGTAGGAAGATTGGGAGGAACTAGAAAGAAAAAGAATATAAAAAATATATTGTATAAAAAATTTTAAATAAAAATGAATACATATTAAATGTTATAGTCAATCAATAAATAAGAATGCTTGTCTCCTCTGACAGGGCACAGCCTCCAGACTACCCCTCAGAAATGTAAACCTGGATAGACAGCCCTGACAACTCTGACTTATCGGCATCACCCCGACCCCCAACCCCAACCCCACATAAGTGTACTTGACCTCTTGTGCCACTCCTCAGAGTGTCCCAACTCAGCCTCTAAAGGAATCACAGAAGAGCCAGTACTAGGCTAAGGGCTAAAGGCCTGGACTACCTCGTGCCATCTACTGGAAGGCAGGATGCCTTCATCTCTCTATCAGTAAAATGGGCTAATAAATGCAATTATTACTAATAACTAATCCACATCATCGCATAAAACACAGATTTCTATCTTTAAGCAGAGATTAGCAATAGGTATTACAATCATCCGAGCTTGGTGTTTAGTTCCCTTCTAAAGTCAGGATTGCTTCCCAGGCTATGTGATAGGACGGCATAGCCAACTCAGCTGAGAGCAAAAGTATTCGTCACCATCATTCTGTGTAGAGCAAAACCCCAAGAACGGAAAAAAAATACGGATCCATGTGTGGCCGACAAAATTCAAACTTTCTTAAAGTTAACTAAAATTAAATCATTTCACACTGAAGTTATATCCAACACACACAGAAAGGTTGGGAGTGCAAAAACAGGGAGACGATGCTGGGAGGAGGACATCTCAGAGGTCTTTGTGGGGAGAGCGAAGTGGTGGGCGATGTCTTAAGCACACAAAAGTTTGAAGTTGTTTGGAAGGACGAGAGTCCTGAATCCTGACTTGATGCACTGGCATTACCTGTAACCATGAGACATAACCACATGTCCCTCTTGAACTGGAGAATCCTTCCCTGCTTTATGGTCCAAAACCTAGATGGCCATGCAGCGTGCACACAACTCTTGCATGCACCACAGCCATCATCTATATAAGGGTGACTGTACTTTTTATGTCATGGAAACAGGAGGCCATGGCACTGCTCCCAAAGCTTAGAAGAAAGCAGCCTGCCTCAGACAGTCGTGAAGCAACCACTGGCCACACAGCGAGCTCAGAGAAACGCAGAGATGCTTTTCCTCCTTTGTGACTCTCTGGGCAGTAAGCTCACTGTGGCCAGGATAACCGTGGCTGAGAGACAGCGCATTCTAGTTCAGCACACAGCTTCTGTGGGCTGACTGTGTGCACTAAGTAAAGCATATCTCTGCTGGACAATTTATAGAGCACCCCAGGCCTCTAGTCCTCACTGGATACTGTCACAGTTTGGACCTTGAGTGTCCTCTAAAGCCATGTATTAAACGGTTAATGCCCAGCCATTGGCACTAACTACTTGGACAGGCATGGAACCTTTAGCAGGTGGAGTCTACTGGAAGAAGTTAGGTCACTGGGTCATTCACTTGAGGACATTTTCTCTGATCTCTGCTTTCTTTCTTTCTTTCTTTCTTAATTTTTTTCTTCCTGCTTCCTGTCTGCCATGAAGTGAGCAGCCTCCCCTGCTATCATTCTTCCCTCAACACACACCCAGACAGAGTTCTCAACACACACCCAGACAGAGTTCTCAACACACACCCAGACAGAGTTCTCAACACACACCCAGAGTTCTCAACACACACCCAGACAGAGTTCTCAACACACACCCAGAGAGAGCCCTAAACACACACAGAGACATTGCCCTCAACACACACACAGACAGAGTCCTCAACACACACACAGACATAGCCCTCAACATACACACAGATAGAGCCCTCAACACACACACAGACAGAGTCCTCAACACACCCAGAGTCCTCAACACACACCCACGCAAAGTCAGGCAGCTACAGATTGAAACCTGAATCATTAAGCCTAACTGATTTTTTTTCTTCTTTTACTTGAGTATGCTAAGTATTTTATCACTGATGGAAAGCTGACTGACACAGATAGAGTATGTGAGCAGAAAGAACAAGAGCATCCTTAAATCCTTCAAACTCCATATGGTAATTCTGTACTAAGAAGGCAGCCCCCTCACACCAAGTTTTGGTCGCCTAGGAACCGAGATGCTGCGGCTCCTCAGCCTAGCACAGCTGGCCTTTCCCTACAGCAGAGAACCCATGCACACTGAACCCCAGTGCATGCGAATTTACACGGGAGCTCTTCCATCCTCCTGCTCCAAGGCCCATTGTCTCCAGTGAGACAGGGGTGACAGGTAGGCACATCTTCTACAAGAATACTTCTCGCCCTTAATGGCTCCTTCTGAGTGACAGAGGGCCACTCCCTTCCATTCCTCAACACTGTCACAGACAGAACCCCGACTCTTTCCTTTATTCCTCCCTTAACTAGTGACCTTCTCTTGTTCTCTATCTGTGTTGAAGTCCAAATAGTACAAGCATGTGTCATCCTCCAGCCCTCCCCCATCATGCTCATGGCTGACAAGGTCCCTTTGGCAGATACCTCTGAGTACATCCTTACTCTGCCTCCTCCTCTAATGAGAGGATCCAGAGGTCTCTGATGAAGGGGAGCTGACTACGGTCCAGACTGAGAAAATACTTCCTGTAGGGATGGGAGTTCTGTTCAGAATCCTCTCAGGGATGTTTAAGGTTCATAAGCAAACGTTTTCAAATCACAGCATATGGAATGTGCTCATGGATGAAGGGTTTGTATTGCAGAACCCACTCAAGACCCTTCAACCAGTCTTTCCACCAGCCTGAGAATAGGCCTCTATGGAGACAACCCGATTCGGAAACTGTGGTAACACCCTCGGGTCAACTATAACTTTTACAATGAAAGAACTTCAATACTGTGACAATTAACCCTATTTTTTCCCCTGGGAAAAATAGCCTAAGCTGTTATGAGCTGGTCACCGTTCAGTACTGGACTAACCATCTAGCTATCAGCAAGGACCTAAGGAAAGGAGGCTGGGACAGATAGGTTTTCTGTGGGAAAGAAGACACAAGAGACTACAGAAAGTGTTTCCCAAGATACACACACTGACCAGTACCACAGTGCAGCCTGGACAGCAATTATAGGGCATGGGGGCTCATAGTGACTAAGAGAAGAGGACTGTGAGGTACCCCCAAAATGCTTTAGGTTCGGCATAATAGAGTTGTTGGAAATGCATACATGATCTCTTACATGGATTTGCACATCCAGGTGCTTAGGAGACAAATCTGCCTTTCCAAAGAGCCTAGAAGACAATAGAGAAGGACAAAGTCACACCTAACTACAGCAGGGTGCCGTGGAGCAAATGACATCTGCTAGCCCACAGCAGAGAATCCAAAGACATACTCGGCTTGCCACTTAGGGCTTCTGAGTCAAAGGGAACTAGATAAAGGCCCTTTTCTGGTAGAATAGGCTAATTGGCATCTAGAGCCAGGCACAGTGCCACAGTCACAGCCCTCAAGAGGCAAACAGGCAGATCTTTGTGAGTTCAAGGTCAGCCCGATATAAATGGAGAATTACAGAACAGGCAGGGCTATACAGTGAGACCCTGTGTCAAAATAAAATGACATCTAATATACCTTAGGTCTGCTTGACAGCGATATATATGGAGGGATTTATAATACATAGAACTATACAAGAATCCTTGGCCTCCCTCAGCGTACTCCTTCAAGTCTCTCTCTTGAGTCTATCCATTATTCGTAGAGTCGCCAGGATTTCCAGGCACAAGGACTATGCCTGTGTGGCTATGTGAAAATTTTTGTTGGGCCTGTTTATTTTAATATGCCCTCAGATATTTCCAGGGTTTTTCCTTACTTCCATGTTGGGGGTCTTTCTACCCGTTTGGAAAAGTGCCCCTTGCTCAAGTCCCCAAACGCATCAGATAGACTTGAAAGCGTCGGCATTTTCTACACAGCCCTCTGTTCCTGTCACATAGGGGAGCCCCCACACAGGAGGAAGGGAATGCTCTCAGAGTGTCGCTTACACCCCAGAGGCTGTACCACCCACAGTCCTTCCCTCCCAGGCTCTCATATTCATCAGAGCAGCATGAAATATGAAAACTCGCCCAGACGCTCCCAGTTTCTCCAGGCCTTCCATCCAGCCTCTGCCACCTGTGAGGAGCCAAGCAGAGCCGTGCTCTGGGAATATAAAATTAGTTACCATTGGTTCCTTGTCAATCAGCATTCAATCCCACGCAAAGGCAGACTATGTAGCCATGTGCCTCCCACATGTAGGAATGTTCTGAGCCACCTCAGAGGCAAGGGACCACCCCTCCAGGGAACTTGTTACAGCCCTGAGATTTGACTTGGGGATCCAGGTGGTGGGAGGAAGAAGGATGAGGGATGAATGAATCACTGCAGGTACCAACCTCCGGGGCTTACACATCCAAAACTATGGAGAGAATGAAGGACAGAAAGGACAATCGTGGTATTCCCTTCCAGAGGCTCGGAAGTTTGGGGGAGGGGAATGCATCCTCTGAAAGTAATGTTGACGTGACATCACTATTGTCAAAGCAAATAACAACAACCACACAACAACAACAACAAAACAAGCCGTGGGTCAGGGACATCATGAGAAGAAGAGGCATGATGAGGCATGAACTGGACACTGGAAGATAAGAACAGCTTTTCTCTCTGGGAACAGTACCACACGGCAGCCATAGCACTTCCAAGGGGAAACTGGGTTTCCTCAGGAGCCTGAGGATGGTGGTGATAAGGAAGAACGTATAGGGGTGATTATCTGTATTTTTCAGGGCAGCTTCTGGGAATTTTGTGTTCAACTCAGGGTGTTGGTTAGCAAACACTGTGTTAACAGCAAAAACACAAGCACAAATGTGAGCCTGCCTTTCAGTGGTACGTGGAGAGATCACTCTGACATCCCACCCCGGCCACTCAGGCATGGGCACCACCCTAGCTCACCCCTGCCACTCACGCATGGACCCCACCCTAGCCCACCCCTGCCACTCATGCACGGATGCCAACCCATCAAACCTCACAGAATGATGGCACCTACCCCGACCCATAGCTTCCCGTGAAAATCCCCTTCAAATTACATTTGTTCCTGTCTATGGAACATTAAAGCCCCATTGATTTGTCCAAGAAACCTGCAGCAATGAAACAATCTTCAAACTGAGACTCTAGAATAATTGACATGCCCAGTCGTTCCCTGTGGATCAAGTAAGACACACAACGAAGCCTCAACAACACTGCCCTAAATTACCTGGAATCCATTGCCCAGATGCCCACTCGTGGTATCCAGTTCTTTCTGGAGACGGTGGAAGGTATACACACCCGGCACTGTCGGAGCCACCCCTTTGAGATTGTACATCAGAGAGAATAAGCAACGGTTCCTAATCAAAAGGAATCATTTTCTTCTTTAGCCAAAACAGCTTAAGTGGCAATCATTTCTCCCATAGGCAGAGAATCGTATGCAGGCAGACGCATCCCCAGCTCTGTCACCACCTTTGATACTCCCCAGTTCTGGAGCCCAGAAATGGGGTGTGCATTTGCAGTCAACACCACAGAACAAGGGCTTAGCACCTCAGCAACTATTTCCTGCACCCGGCACCCCACTCTTTCCTGTGCCCCCGGGGGTTCCTTGCCCATCTTTCTCAACACCACATGTCTGCATCTCTGTATACCAACAGAGGCTGTGATGCAGCTGTTTCCTGTTTTCTTTCTTTTTACTCCTTCCTTGTACTCCAGTAAGCCTGGTCAAACAGTATCCAGGTATTTCAGAAGAGACGTTTGTTTTGCGACCCCTTGGGCATGCCCTTCACAACGGCATCACTAGGTTCCTTTTCTTCCCCGAGGATTTATGTGCACAGCATCACCAGGCCCACCCTAGGTTTTATTTCCTCCTTTCATTTCTGTAGCCACAGAAGCAAGTTGGTGCTGGATTAATTCTGCTGACTTCAAAACAAAATTACTTATATTTGCAGAGTCCTTTCAAAAAATCAAGTCTTAGATGTTGAACATCAACCCTCCACCTCCTGCTAGAGGATTTCCAAGCTCAAAGAGGACTATGGCCTGCTTAAAAGATGAATAAGTAGGTACCCAAATGCAGGCTTTACCGGTTTGGTCTTTTCTGCATATTCTCCCATCTGCCTTTTGTACTGGACAACTGTTGCTCACTGGTGACCTCTTCTCCCTCCCCAAATCTGCTGCTCTTCTTGGTGATGACACCCAGTGTCATCATTGAATTGGATGCCATTCTCCTCCCTGGTGTTCACCTCCCTCATCCAATTCTTTCTTTACTCTCACCACCCTAGTTCAAACCACCAAGAGCTCTTCCTGAATCCCAAGAGCAGCTTCCAGAGTGCCCACCCAGACTCTCCTCTCGCCTACCCCATGTTAATCACATTTCCTTGTAGCAGGCAGTTCCGAGAAACAAAAATTCCATCATTTTGTCCCCCCAACTAAAGTCATCAATGAATCCTCTTGGTGCAAGGGAAGAGTCTTGATTCTGAGCAGGACTGCCACGACTATACATATTCTGTTTCTTCCTTTACTCCAGATCCCGTGAACTTATGGTCCTACAGGTGGTTCTGGGGTGAGTAAGAAAGTGAACTGAGCAAGCCAGGAGAATCCAAGCAGCAAGCACTCCTCCATGGCCGCTGCATCAGTTCCCACCTCCTGTCCCGCCCTTATGTCTGGATGATGGACTATAGGCTTAAGATGAAATAAAAACCCTTTCCTCCGTAGTTGCTTTTGGTCATAACACCTGAAATCCTAAGTTGCCAAATCAAAGGTCCAGTGTGGTATATCTCCCCTCTTCAAATTGCTGGTTGGGGGGAACCCTAAAACAATGATGGCTCTCAGGTGCCCACCAGAACTTTTTGGTAGGGCCCCACTGCTGAAGACAACACATGCTTTTGAACAGGACTTGGAGAAGTGAAGGTGGTACTGTCTGACCTGGAAGCTTCTTTCCTGCTCACTGGCTTTCAGACTACTGGAAGGTGTCATGAAGGCTTCTAGAGAAGAAGCAATCAACAGTCTTACCCTCATGCGAATCCTACAAGCTACAATAACAATAGGTCTGGCAAGATACGCTTGTGGGTGCAATAGTGGCATGAATATTATGGGGTAAGGCAATTGCCTTTTGATTGGCTTTAAGGCCTTTCCACAGGAGGAAATTCGTGCTTTACTATAAATCTGGCCAAGAAGCTGTGTCGAGGGCACGCAAGCACCTTGGGGTGGGAAGACTGAACCTACTACTATTTGCTGGACCGACTTAACATCACATTGCCTTCTAGCTCTCTGTCTGAAGACTGGTGTAGCTCTCAGTCCTCGTCAGAGTAGAGTCTTTGAACAGGGCCCCGAAGTTAACTCGCAACTGATCAAAGTGCAAAGAACAAGTGTCTGTGGAGTGCCTGTCAATAAATGGGACATCTATACCATTTGTTCTCCCTGGAGGCTCAAGAAACATCACCAAAAGGAGGGGGACACTGAGAGAGATAAAGATCAGGAAAGACTATGGTTAAACATCTTCTGGACAGGACAGGACCTTTGATTGCAAAGACCTGAACAAAATTAAGCTGACCAAGATCTCAGTATTGATGGAGATGCCCTTCCTCCTAGCTGAGGTGCTATTGATAACAGCTGCTGGAGGAAGGAGAATCACTTTTCTTAGGAGACACGTGTTGACCATGCTCCAGAGAATAACCTCATAAGTGGACAGCACTCATTGGACTCTGTAGATTATGCAATTTAAAAAACATAAAAGATATGAAGGTGGGAGGGGAAATGGAGAGATGGGGGGATCTGGGAAGAGTTGGAGAGAGGGGGTGATAGGTGAGTATGCTTGAAATACAGATATGTGTGTGTGTGAAATTCTCAAAGAGTAAATTAAAATATTACATATTTTAAAAAGAGGAGCATGGATGGGGAAGGGATTAGTAAGCTCCACCCCTAGTTGAAGAGCTATTGGCAACTGATAGCTGCCAGGGGAGGAAGAGACAATATTCTTTAAGAATGTGGACTGAGGCAGATGGCCCATGCTCCGGTGGATAGAGCTCTAATTTGACATGGTGGGTGACAGAAGAAGACATAAAGTTGGGAGGGAGGAATGGTGAGTGTTGAAATAGGAGCGGCAGGGCTGAGTCCCCAACACCCCAGCCGCTTGGCTAGCTCATGCCCGAAATAACAACACACAAACTGTATTCATTTAAGAACTGCTTGGCCCATGAACTCTAGCCCTTACAGGCTAATTCTCGCACCTGGACTAGCCCATTTCTAATAATGCGTGTAAGCACCCCAAGGTGCGCTTACCGGGAAGATTCTAGCCTCCGTCCATCCTGGGAGAGTGGAGCATGGTGTCTGCTCCAGAGAGCAGAGTTGTCGGGTCTCTCCGGGAGCAGAGCAGAATCTGACCTCACTTCCTCTTCCACCCAGCATCCTATTCTGTTTATTCCTCCCACCTATGTTCTAACCTATCAGGGCCAGCCAAGCAGTTTCTTTATTGCTCAGCCAATGAAATCAACAGATTGATATGACACTCCCACATCAGGTGAGTCTTGATGGATTTGAAAGGAGAGTGAAAAAGTGGGATTTTATCAAAATACATTGTGTGCATTTATTTTCAAAGAATAGATAAAAAGCATTTTTAAAAGATTACTAACCTAAAGGGATCCACTAATAAACAGTACACTATATCCCATCTTGTTCACAGTGGATACAGACATGCGAGTGGTCCACCAGTCTGTCTACCTTCAAATGAACCATCGTGGATGTAATTGTAAAAGATAACAGTTACTCGCTGGTGAAATTCTTATGGCCTTTGTAGTAGAAGCCACTGTGGTGGTAAGGCTCAAGCAGAAGCCTCAGGCACTGGACTGTCCCAGGAGGACTTTTTAAATAAAACACACTATTTTACCATAGGGAAAATGGCAGAGATGAATGCCACTTTTAAAGATCTAACTATAAGCTGGGTGCGGTGAAGCATGCCTGTAATCCCAGCACTATGGAGGTGAAAGCAGGGAAATCAGGAATTTAAGGTCAGTGTCACTTGCCTAACAAGTTTGAGCCCAGCATAGGATACATAAGACCTTATCTAAAAAAAAAAAATACAATATTTAAAAAAAAATCGTGAAGTGGAGGTTCTGTCTCCGACTCTTTTTCCTGCTTTTGGGACCCGTTTTTCTCCTACTAGATTGCCTTGTCCAGCCTTAATATGAGGGGACATGTCTAGTCTTGTTGCAACTTGATATGCCATGTTTGGTTGGTATCCCTGGGAGGCCTGCCATTTCTGAAGAGGAAGGGAGGAATGGATCTGGGGGAGAGGGGAGGTTGAGGGGAGGCACTAGGAGGAGAGGAGAGAGTGATGTAATACATAAGAGAAGAATAAATAAATAAAATAAAAAAAGAATTTGCAACAGAAAAAAATTAAGACCTCATCATGACCTCGGTTTCAGAGGTGGTCCATCCTATTATGTTTCCATCTAACTCACGAGTCTGGCCCTTCCAATGCCCAGATGTCTCTCAGGGGATGTCAACCAGGTGCCACCACATTCAGCCCCAGTTGTAGCTTCTCTGTCAAGTGTGGCACCTTGCCTAGGGTGAGTCAGCATGGTGCTGATTATGCTCATCATGAGCTAGTGAAGGGGGTCTTTCAGAAGGGGCAGAAACCGCTCATTTTTACTGTCAAACAGGAACCACAATGCTGTCACATCGGGCTTTGCTAACTCTCTTAAGCTCTGTCCTACTACATTTTAAGGAGGTGGAATCTACTGAACTTTATAAATGTCTACTCCATTGGTGATGTCATGATTATCGGACACTATGCTGTCTTTCCCTCTGACGCTATTTTTGCCCAAAGAAGAATATGCAAAATTTATGTCCAATCTGCCCTGAGGTCTGTTTACCTGTTGTTACCTCCCCTCTCAGACACAGCACTGGTTTTCTTTTCCTCTCCTGAAATCTCAGAAAAACAAGTTAGTTTTCCATCCATGTTTCTACTTTCATCTTCTTCTTCCCATGCATTCCAAAGCCTTCCAATTGTGTACCCTGCCACAATTTCAAGTCATTTCATCTTCATAGACCCAAGGTGAATGACGATGAGAGCTATTTTATTGCCGCAACAAAAGGCAAATGAGAAAATCCTAGGCATACAGTTAGGCCTTTTTATTTCCCTAACAGAAAAACAAGTTGAGTCCAGTCCAAGCCCCTGTCAGGAGACAGCTGCCAGGAATTTTACCCAGGACAGGCCATCATGACGTGTCCCAAGAAGGATGCTGGGAGTAGCCTTCAGAGGCAAGCCAGATGTCTAGCCTACAGCGCAGAAGCAGAGGCAATGGCCACATGATCTGGGCCAGGATGGGAGAAAGCCGAACAAAGCTGGGCAGAAACTATCCTGGCTGTGTGTTGCTTCCCTTACTGAGAAATGAGACTGTGGTGCATGGTGAGCTGACGTAAGTAGATCCCAACACCTTCCTGCTAATGCATGCATTTCTCTCTGTGTGCCTGATTCTGCATACTGTATAACTACACACTAGGTCCCTGGTGACATGCATGTCATTATAATGAGTGTCTCGTCATTTTCTACTCGTGCGCTTGGAGGTTTTCTTGGATAACTCAGTTGATGAACTAGTCTGCTTTATCCATCATTGCGCATTTGGTACTTTGCACACAGAAGGTGTTCAGTGACATTAAGGTTGGATAAATGGGTTAACTGGTCATGCTTGAGAGTGATCTCTCAACCACAGGATGAATATTGGGGTAAGGAAAATTGAAGCCAAGGAGCTAGGGTAAGAGGCCAAAGTAGGTGAAGGTAGGTGACAGAAACGGGTAGAGTTTTTGAGACTGAGGATACTGATACATAATCCGACTGAGAAGAAACACTAATGGGCAGACAGCTGGGCATGTTTGATGGAAACATTTGTATGATACCAACCCAATGAGCATCCACGAGACATTTGGACAAGATGAGATAAGATGAGCCAATCTTTATGTTTGGAGAGGTCACTGAGTACGTGTGGGCTGAAAACTGCTAAGCCAAGCCAACACTCTGAGGCCTGACATCCGAGAATTAGATGAAAGACCCAAAGCACATGGGGTCAGAGCACTGATGGGAACAGAGTTTTCCCCTTTTAGATGATGTATGGTATAAAACATTTTTATTTCAATTCATAAATTGTCTGCATGAAAAGGCCCCAAATATTCATTGCAGGTACATATTGGAGGAATAATAAATTTTATAAGAGACTGTTGTGACCTTCAAGGACTGTGAGGCATCCAGGGGTATGCATGTCAACAGGCATAATATACAGCATCTTATTTCCCACCAAAAGTGAATAATGACCATGGATTGATTAGAAATTATCTGAATTGATGGTAGAAATGAACAGTGCCAGCCATGAATTTGTGTGGGTATTTTATCCTTTTAGCCTTTTAGGGGTGTGTATCTCTAACCCTTTAGTAAGGTGTGAAGTCAGGGGGAAGCTTATCAAAAGCACTCACCGTGGTCCCTGGACCTCAGCTGGGATCCAGTAGACTGTTAAGCAAAAGATCTCTAAGAAGAAGAACTGGAGGGCAGTCTAAACTGGAAGGAGCTGGACGAGCATAAAATGAGCACATTTTAAAATCTGAAATTAGATGTTCCCATTAAGAACTGCTTTGCCCCCATTCCAGTGTGGGATTTTCACTGGTTCTTAATCCCACAGAATGTTGAGCTGTTTCCTTCCTCTACCCCTCTCTACCCAACTCATTTTACCTTCCTCTCAGAAACACAACACACAGTTCTTTAGTGGCTCATCAGAGTCATTCTAAGGATCTTTTTAAAGTTTTGTGTTCCCACTGAAACTGTTTCTCCAGAACCTACACAAATAAAGTAATTCCCTTTGAAGTTGGTAGCTCATCTCCAAGACTCTGTGAGACTGTGGTCAAAGAAGTTCGAAAGGTCCCAGTTAGAGGTAGCCGCAGACCCGTAGGCCAGAGTGACGCTTGAAGCAAAGCCACCAACAGAAAAGCCACTGTGCAGTCATCCATTTAGAAACCAGGGCCGAGCAGTAGTGGCGCACGCCTTTAGTCCCAGCACTTGGGAGGCAGAGGCAGGCGCGGATCTCCGCTAGTTTGAGGCCAGCCTGGTCTACAGAACAAGTTCCAAGACAGGCTCCAAAACTACACATAGAAACCCTGTCTCAAAAAACAAACAAAAAAAAAAAAATAGGCAAAGGACAGGCGAGTGGAGAAGTAGAATATTCAGAGAGGCCCAGCACGAGTTCAGAGGGAAAGCAGAAGAGGTGGCCAAGACGTTCAATATGGAGACAGAGGCAAGGTTTAGAAATATACCCAGTGACTTCAGGATCCACAGATTCAGGTCAATAAGGCCTGACACAAAGCCATGTCTGCCATTCCGGTGACAGAGGGGCTCCAGGAAAGGAGCCAGGAAACTAACTCTTCTCTGTCTGCATTCCCAACCCCCACCCCTGGGACACTCAAGGGCTTGTGGGTGTTACTGATTGTGACCAGGGTGGCCTGTTTCTCTTTGTCTCCGGCTATAATCACTGTCATGGAACAGGTGTGGCTGACACATGTGTAAACACCTAATGGGATCTTAAGTGATAGGCATTCCTCAATATAATTAGATAAGTAAACAACTGGATAAAGCGACATTGCGGTCCAGTGGCTGAAACCCAAGGTCATTTAGAAGTGTTTCCGATTAAAGGGGAGAGTGGACACTTCCCCTTTTCTTTTCATTTACCTTTAATTTTTTTCTCCTTGCAGGTTAAAGCTGACTCCACATCCTAAGGGACCAACAGAAGCCATCAACTTAAATGATGTCCCTGATAGCTCTGTGGATCAATAGTTATATAGACCTATTCCTCATCTAAGCTCTGTCAGGGCCCAAATTATACACTGTACATGAAAACCACCGCCTGGATTTACTGCTCTGGCACCCCCGGCCATAGCAGGGGGCTTATTGCTCTACTTGTATTTCTTTTAATCCTTAACTAAGCCTTGGCTACTGATTTCTCAACATTTCCGAAGGGGCAGAACAGCAACTAGCCAAGGCATACTCCCTTCCGCTAGACAGCAATATTTTCCTTGACGCCTAAAGAAATTCTTTAATTCCTGTTCTCTCATGAAGAAATATTTATATGAAAACTTACCCAGTTGGTAGAGATTATAATAGTCTGAAAATCAGACATGGATGGGCCGTGTACAGCACATCCTGGATACTGTGACCGTTCAACAGATGCAGCACCTTCAGCCTTGATGGGAAAGTAGCCAGCGAATGAGACACGCTGGCTCTGAGCATCATATGCTGGGTGGTGGCCTCACCTCTCTGTGCCTGGCTCCTCCTCTCTGAAATGGGAGTCTTCCCCTGCCTTGCATTAGCTAATGGAGAGAATGTTAACCTAAATCAAATTGAGCACATGCAAACATTTCATACTCTTGGGAGTGTGAAGGCTTCCTATAAATTCTAGGTTCTATTATTATTTCATTTTTCCATAGCTCAGATTGATCTGGCCTCATGAATCACTTTATAACAAAGTGAATTTGAGCTCTATTGAGCTCTTTCTGAGCTTCCCAATCTCCCAATTGTGTCAGGCGTCTAGAATTATAGCCCTCTGAATGAACACATGAAGCAGAGCTGGAAGGTATGGCAACCAATGCAGTTCTGTGGTTAAGAGACAACATCTTGTTAGTTTTCTAACCAGTGTCCAGGACAAAGAGGTACATGGCAGTGAGCTTGGTGGTCAGATTGAAGACTGACTTACTTCCAGGAGATTTGTCACAGCCTGCTCTGTCTTGCTTATCTTCCTGTGTATAATAAGTTCTTGAGACATTTCTGTTTATTCAATCACAATAATAACCCTGCTTTAATCATTTAACTAATAAGTGAGATACCATGTTGATCCAAATGGTATTTCAACACACAGATACCTCAAGCCTCTTACTATTGAGAATACTGTTTTATCTAATGCCCTATTATTTACCAACCTAGATGAAACCTGTCCTCTATAAAATTAGCTTTGGACACTAAGAAAAAGTAACACACACCGCAATGTTAAGCATAATCTTGATGAGCTACTGTTACTGGCCCAATTTTTTCCACACCTATGCTATTGTGAGATTTGTACTTCACTGTGACCCAACATTCTTAGCTCATCCTCACCAACATTTATTTAGCTAATTGTAAACACTCTGATGCCTTCTCTAAATCCAACTCGGCTATACAATTGTGAGGGAATAGCCAGTCGTATTTTCCTATTTCCAAGCCCAGTCTTGTATTCATGGGCACAGGTCGGTTTCCAAATGTTTGAGTTTCGTCAGCACTCAACTTCACGACCTTCACATGAAGACACATCACAGACCTTCCTTCTCTCGCCTGCCTGTGAGACAGATGAATCCTTATCACTGCAGATATTGTCCCTGAAGGCTCTGAAATTGTCTGGAGGCCTCGAGGTCTCTATGGACCCCTTTGACGTCTTACTCACTTCCCAAAGAGTACCAACATAGAGAAACGAGCCGTATTTTGTTGCTCCATTTGTTAAGAACACTCCTTTATTTCGTACCTCTTTGAACTGGTGTGTGGCCCAAATAAAGTAATAGAATAACTAATAGGTAAACATAGAATTTAGCAAGCCTGTAATATAAAGGAGCTTTAAAATGTAAATTTATTGTTAATGAAAATAATGTTAATGTTTTATTCCATTTTATTTTATTATTTCATATCTGAATGGTCAGTTCTTCTGTAACGCTAGGATCTAAGCTTCCACCATTTGCCCTCGGCATGAAAACATTTCAATTTCCTGACCATGGCTCAGCCATCAGAACGGAATATCATTGTGCTCACTGATAAGCTGCACTAGCTGAATACCATCTTGAAGATTCTTATTCTGCTCAATAGCTACAGACAGCACAGTGCTTCTGAGGCTGGGGAATGCTCAAAGTTACTCATGCACACAATATGGCTTATGAAGTAATCTTGGTCCTGAGGTCTGGTCTTAAACCAAAGTAAGTAGTGTTTAGTTCTGACCTTTATGGATTCAGTCAGCAAGAAGAACTATCATAGACCAAGAGTGTCCCTGAAACACTCAGAGCTTTAGCAACACAGCCTTTAATTTGAAGGTACTTTCCCCAGATCAAAGCCATAATCATGGTTCATCCTACTTGGCCATGAAACAAAGGCCTAGAGGATTTGTAAATTGGCGGATCCTTTAATAAGTATAAAAGATCAAATTTGCATGCTTTATGTGACTGGGTGACATATGTCATCACCTATTCTGACTTTGGAGCCCTATTAACAGCCAGTTTGTAATTGGCCTGATGACCCAAATCACTCATAGCCATGATGGGAGATGCTCCACAGGACACCAACAGGGCCCATCATACCCAACCCAGACAGATCAGCCGAGCTGGGAAGGCAACCTTGACCTGCTATGCCATCTCTTAGTTCCCAAAGGTTGATTCAACTGGTTTAATAAACTGGGGTCCTGTGACCTTTCCTGTGGCTCTGAAAACATCCCTCTCCAGCAACCTGGTTAACTTTCAGGAATGGAAAGAAAAAATGCATTGAACAGAAACAACAACCAGGATGCTCAGAGAGGCCTTGGCGGTAGTGTGAGCTCCAAAAGGAATACATAATGGACGCATTAGATCACACATGATTTGTAGACATGCTTTCAATCCCTATGTTAGTATGTAGAGAGCTGTATAATACAGCAATTCCTCATCTCAGAGACCCCTCAGAAGCAATATGTAGATGAAATATGAAAGTTATCAGTCATACGTCTAAGTTTCGAGAGAATGATGAATGCTAAGAATTGTGTCCCCTTTATTCTTCTCTTCTTTGGACCAGAGCAGTATTACAATCCTAGAAGAAGTTGTCTGCTTCAGAGATGTCAACCGCCGAGGTCAAGAGTGTGTGTGAGGGCTTGTAGCATGCCCACAGGTTGCACGTGTGGTTGTTAAAGCTAATCCTTCTGTTTCCATCGGACTCAGCATGGTGACAGTCTTTCAGTTCTGAATTCTGGCCATGGATAGCCTACTACTTAGCAGACTATTAAATAGGCAAATAATCAAAGATACGATTAGCTTCTGTGAAGAACATATCCAAAATTGCTTTCGTTTGAAATAATAAATTCAAGAGAACACTTCAGGGTAGCTTTTCTGGTCGGGTGCCTGGCTTTCAAAGAATCAATGAATGGTCATGGTCTTTCCATGCTCTGGCTCTATTATCTTCAATGTGCAGCTTCTAGCGCAATCAAGGAAGTCAATGTCATCCTAGGAAGTGAACAGGAGAAGGGGGTTCGGTAGATACAGGTAGGAGGATTTCATTTGACGGGACTAGAAACTTGTATACCACTGCCCTTCACAGCCCTCTGCCTAGAATACAGGTAACAAAGACACTGTAAGGTGACCTACATGTTCAGTAGGAAGAGTAAGTGGGGTTAGTGAGCACCAGCAATCTCTGCTCCATTGACAGTCTAGGAAGAATCATTAAATGAGCACAGAGATCCCTCAAGAACGAAGACGTGTGGGTTCTCTAAATGACTGCCTCTATATAGCCAATGTTGTTATTTAAAAAAAAAATACCACCAAAAGGTACAGAGCCAAGCAAATCACTTCAGTGCCATGCCTGGGGCACTAGCATCACAAGGTTCTCGAACTCCAGCCTTCTTCCTAGACCCAGATCTGTCCCACCTTGTATTTAATGTCCCCAGTCACTCACCCCACTGCCTGTCCACATCTTCACCTAGTGCTTGCTTGTCTTGGCATTTACTCCTCAGCCTAAAGCTGGGGCCATGAAAGCTAACAACTCTGATAATTTATAGCCCAGATCTCTGCATCCAGCCTTGGTGGCAGCCCACAAACCAACTGAGGTTTTCTATGTTCCAACAGAGTGCACTGGGTAGCATGTTTTAGGAAAACACAGTGTGCAGTGACGAACTACACACCCACTTTGAATTGTAGCTGCCCCCAAAAGGCTTCTACATGTGTCTTCTGTGTTTAATCTGAGCTAAACCTTCCAAGAACCTGAAGATGCTGGCACTGTTGCCATTCCCAATTTAAAAATGGAAGAACTGAGCCTTTGTGAAATACAGAATCCCAAGGATGTGGCTTTGAAAGGCATAGTTTGCTGACCCCTAAAGATAAATTGAGGAAAATGTACCATGTGGAATTAGCTGCAATCAGGAGGCCAGTTAAACAGGAGTGCATTCACTTGAGTGTCTGGGTGATGTCTGTGGATGCTGATCTAGACCAAGGGGCTTCAAGCATTTCCCCGAAGAGAAACCCCTCAAGGGTAATGTGATAGACGGAGGAGACCCAGGCCCCATCACACGTGAATAACTACTGCCATTGTCTAAATAGTTCTGATCAGCTGTTCTGCCATTAACTCATTTGAGGGTCCGCTTGTTATGTTTCTGTCCAAATTATAACAACCTTTCTCTCTACTAATCATGGCCTGATTTTCCCGACAGTGTGAGGCAATCTCAGCCCCAGTGTCTGCCAATAATCTGTAGATGCTAAGTCCATTAGCAAGCTATATTTAACACGACTAGAAATTGCATTGTCTTTCAGTAAAAATAGGCAGCTGTTTCCAGATGTTAGAAACCAGCTTTTCTATCTGGCTCACATGGTGAATGCACGGAGTATCCTTCAAAACCACCATGTGTTGCCAGGGGCTTCGGAAACTAGTGTGTTTGCCAGTCAGAACCGGTGCTTTCGAATACCTTGTCATTGGATTTCTCCAGCAACCACCTCTTCAAACAAGACGATAGGCGACTACCCCAGGTTTCGTCTGCCCCTTTGGGTCATCTTGTACCCACAATGCTGCAGCCCTTAGTAGATATGAGAAGATCTGCAAACACTAGCCAGCAATTCAGTCACACATCTTATTGGAGCAACCCTCTCAGCGGGAGCTAATTGATGCCAAATCCAAGAACATTTTGCTTGGTTTTCCTGGAATTACTTATCTTAATTTTTTTAATCCTAAAGTTCCTTCTATTTCAGTAATGTTTTGAGTGATGACTTAGTTTTTGTGGGCATCTGTCGATTACTCCCATCAACTTATCTTCAGTGAGTCACTCAGGGGAAGATAGTAATTAGTTGAGTGAGTGTGTTGTTTAGTCTGCAAGATCTGTGATTATTTTTATACCACATAAGCCTGCCCGGGCTTTCAGTAGCTTTGCCAAATGTCTGCCCTTTGTTTTACTACACTTCGTTCTATTCGCCCATTTGCTGCTCGGATGCACGTTGTCATTTTTTTCTGTCGCTGTAATAGTCCGCGAGTAAATGCTTTGTGAGTAATATCTCAGATGTGACATATCATTTGGCTACTGAGGTCCTGCATGTTATTGTAATAGTTTAATTATTACAGAGCAGCGGGTTTGGAGAACAGGCCATCTTTTATTAGGTCAGAGAATGGAAAAACTCAAGGCCACAATGAGTATAGTTCTTCCGAACAATTCTTGGGTGTCGTTCTATTTAAGATCTGTCCTCTTTTAGAAAATCTCTTCTCCCTTGTTTTCTCAAGCAGAACAAAGCCCTCTACCATTTCCTGTGTTCCCACCCATGCATCTGTGAACTCTCGCATTTGATGGCATAGCCTTTTCCAGTTCAGTAACTAACTTCTCTGCGCCATGGTCAGCTTCAGGGTCACAACATTTTACTCACGTAGCCGGGCTACGTTAGATCAAGACACCTGGGCTGAAAATATGGCTCCCAGGAGGTCCTTGAACTGTTACCTCAGTTTATCAATAGAAAGGTCTCAAAATGAGGGTTCACTTCCCGAGGCGTTCCCTCACGTCCTCTCGGCATCCAGCTACAGGAGACGATGAAGTATGTCATCCCCAACACTTTGTACAATCACAGCTCACTGGGCTCCGGCGTACCTCATATCTCTGATTCCAGACCATCGGGCCCAGGCAGCCATTTGCGACTCTTTTCAGCATGTACAGCCACTCAGTACATGTGAACGGCCATCAGTCTGCCCATGGACTCACCTCTACCTCTCCTTTCTCTGGCTCAGTGACTGCTGGCCCGAGAACGAGTTTCTGAGGCCTTTCTGGGGCATTGGAGCCTTACAAAGTGGCTGTGGTACAACTTACCTCTCATGCACAAGGACACTGAGCTGGGTTTTGAGAGGCTTGTAATTAGTGTAATTACCTCATTTTGATTGCTGAGGTTAACAACATGGGCAGTACCCGAGTATATTATCATCATCAATTGATGAGTTAGAGTTTTACAAAACTGATTATATGACATGTGTTCAGCCATCTCACCTTCTCTATGGCTGTTGGGGAATAGCTAATGTTTTACTTCTTAAGATGCTTTCAGAAGTTTCCCATGATACTATACCAGGTGTGAATAATCCCTCAAGAAAAGCTCCCCAACTTCTTTACCGTACGTGTGTGTTTGCAAGGGTGCTTGTTTTAAAATGTCACCCAAGGCGACCAGATAGCCCATCGTTCAATTAATCAGGAGTGTGTCAGCAGAGTTGGGGGCCCTAGTACACACGTGGCTCTCAACTCAAACTATAGCTAAGCTTTGAAATGTTTTTGGAGGCCCCAACGTCAGGGTAGGTAAACTCGGAACAGTGGATGGGGGCTGTGGCTAAGCACACACGGTGGTGACATCACCCGGCCCCAATGAAGAGCTCTTGGACTCAAAAGGTCAGTAGGGGCAAGGTTGAGAGCCACTGGGTGTGAAGGTCAGTGCTAATTGTCAATTTGAGGGGATCGACAATCTCTTGGGAATGGGCCTCCGGGCATGAACGTGAGGGAGTATCCTGATTACATGTGTTGATGTGGGGAGTCCAGTCTTAACTGTGGGTGTGGGTAAGACTGTCCCTTAGCACAGGGGCCTGAGCTGGTTGAAATGGAAAAAGCAAACCGAGCACAAAGGAAAGCAGGAACCTTTGCCCTCTTTGTCTGGACTGTGGATGCAGGATGACCATCCTGTTTGCCGCCTTGACCTTCCCACGGTGGTGGACTTCACTGTGAACTGCTACTCAAAAGAAACTTTTTCTCTATAAGGTTACTTTTGTTAGGTGTTTTATCACAACAACAGGAAAAGACTCATGTTACTGGGCTTGGACAGAAGAGAAGGTTTCAGCAGGACGAAGGGAAGTGCAAAGGCTATTCAAATGAAACTGATCTTAAACAGCCTACCCATTCAAAAATAGCTAACACTGACTTCCAATTTTTCAAAATAATATACTTTACCTACATGCTAAAATTCAGAGTCTCCTTGCTTTTTCAATTAAACTTAGCTATGTTTACTAAAACTTCTGTAATATTAGGGTTTAAGACTCAGATTAACACTACATCTTTTTTCCTTATAGCTAATATTTTCCTTCGGGAAAAAAAAAGATATTGTGCTGAATTTTCTGATTTTAAATTTTTGAATAAAAAGTTTTATTGGAAATAAAAATAAATAGGAATCCAGGCAGGGTGGGATGCAGCTGTAGTCTCAGCCTAAGCTTAGAAGGTAGGAGGAAGGGGCAAAGTTAAAGTCGGCCTGGTCTACATGGCAAGCTCCAGGATAACCTGGGCTGTATTGTAAGATGCCATCTCCAAAGCAGAACAAAACAAAATCCACACAAATAAAGCAACTTGGCCAAAGAGAGACACAGCACAACCACCAGGAGGCACCACAAAAGCTCAGGACATGGCTAGAACAGGATCAAGGAGCCAGGAAGATGCACTATCAGTGGTGTGAGAACCTAAAGACATAGTTCAAAGTCTTACTTGGCCCAGCACAGATGTCAGATGTCTTTTTGCATCAATAACTGTTTCCAAGGTTGAGCTCCTGGGAATGACACGTCACACAGCCAGCTTTCTTTCAGAGATGCTCACCTGTACCCAAAGACTTTAAACCATGCACTAGCTGTTCAAGTTGATGCCTTGGCTAATTTAAATGAGGCTGTTATATCTTCTTTCCTTCTATGCAAATCAGAGGTTTCTGGGAATATCTGCAGTTAATTCAGAAGATAACAGCCATTGTGGATTGAAGGCCAAAGCTTCAGGAGGTAAAACTGGCTGCCAGAGATGGTTAGCTTGAACAGGCTGACAACTTTGGAAAACTTTCAGAGCCATTCCTTGCTATTAATGGCCAATCATTTCCAGCTCAATCTGTTGTGTAGGCTTACGACAAAGGGCATCCATGTTCACTCAGTATTTTCCACACCACCAAGATAGGCTACGTGGAACACAAAGGACCCTATTTACTGAGCTCTGCGTTTTACCTACCAAAACTATGTTCTAAACCACGCCCATTTGTTAGCAAAGTTGAAAAAAAAAACTTCACTTCTGGACTGATGAGAAACTCACGAGAAGCTGGCAAGAACGCTATAGCTTGGAAAATTCCCTCTAGAGTTGACATAGGTCCAGCCTACCTTCCTTCCTGAAGATTGTTGGCATGTAGAAGTTTAACTGGGTGTGTGGGTCTTTCCAGTTAGCCTCAGAAGAAGAGAGTCCTATAGAAACGGTGAGTCCAGTTAAGTCAGGAAGTACGAGATGACTTTGCGGTGGGCCCGCAAAGAGTTCTGTCATCTCTAGCTAAGAGTTTGACTAGGGAGAGTAGCGTAGGAAGAGGCTTGCAAGTCAATCCGTTCTCAGCATGAAGACAAAGAAGCCACCCTGCACCTGCTCAGCAAGAAAGTAACCTCAGCCTTCATCATCCTCCCCTCAAATCAGCGTCAATCCTGGGCATGTGTCTGCAGGTCTGAAGATGCATGTGGCTGTCTCCAGCTGAATGCTGCAGCTGACCAGGAGTCTATGCAAGAACCTGCCTGCTCAGCAGAGACAGTCTATACACTTCCAAATCTGCTGTAGCCTCTGGCCCTGCCTCCAGTTCTTCCTCCCCATCACATCCAAATCTCTTCTCTCCTCTTTTATTCGTCCTGGCTTCCCTGGAGGGCTGGTCTGGCAACTGGAGGTGACCCTTAGCTTCCTGACTTGCTTCACTTGGACTCTTCCGTTTTACAGCTTCTGGGAGTTTCATCACACACAACTATTCTGATTCAGTGGCTCACACTTGGCCTGCCACCCTTGTACTTGTCACCTAAGGACAGAACACCATTGGGTTCTTTGTGTCTAGAATAGGCCAGGAACTCTCCAGAGAAAAGTTTTTATATTTAAGATAATGAAAATACCTCTCATAGCAATTAATAAAAGAAAAAAATGAGACTCCCTGTGTAGAATCCATATCTTCAGTGTTTTAAATATTCAGGAAAGGGATTTGCAGAACACTCACTCTGTCGTGTCCCAGGAGGGACACAATCCTTAACGGGCCTCGAAGCAGATGGCGGCGTACAGCAGTCTGAAATATTTCCATCAACTCTCTCCACATCTATGGTACAGAGTTCCAGTCTCAAAGCAAAGACGAGTCTCCAACAAGCATCCCCCAGCATATCACTCCTTCCATCCGTGAGCTGTGAGTCTTAAAGGACACGTTTCTAAGGCACTGGTCATTTTATTTCAGCTTCAGCTTGCCTCCGTGTAGGGATCTTTTCCAAACAGGAAAGAGGCTTTGAAACGTGGTGAGCTATGCTTTGGATCCAGCCTCTCCAGCATTCTTTTGGCATTTCAGTCTGAGCTGCTTCTTTGAATTTTTTCCAAACTTGGAAATTAGAATTGTCTGTTAATTCTTGCTGGATCCTAAGTGATCTCAAATTTCCGGGTCTAAAAGCGTTATTCTCTTGGTCACAGGTCATCTAGTAGTCCCACGCCCCCCCCTGGGACAAGCCGGGATCAGCAGTGTCTGACCGCAGACGGTGGGTTGCTGCATATCTTTCTTGTTGTTCTTACACAAAAGATGATTGTCATGAGTGTACTCCCCACGACAATCCCTGGGAGCAAAGGGACAAACCAGACTATGCAGACAAATCAAAAGGCCTAGTTATGTATCCTAAGATCCCAAGAGCCAGAAGTCAAATTATCAAATCTAAAGTCAAGGAGAAGAGCGCTCTCTATCACCTAGAACGTTGCAAGCCGCCAGAGGCTGTGAAAAGCTGAGATCCAGCTTGCCATCATCAAAAAAAAAAATCTATCTTATAAGAATTAAACAAGACAAAAATATAGAAAGCCCAAACCAACAACAACAAGAGACTGTGATTCTTATGGGTTAACAAATCCTTTTCCTGCTATCAACGCTTTATCTATAGAGACAGTTTTATGAGATGGTGGACATTATTATCCTTTGATGGGTTTTATTAGTAGTAATTACTAAAATGCAGCCTTGGGCTTATGCTTCTTATCTCTGTGCAACTCGGATAATGAGAGCAAGCCTCGCAGATGCTCTCAGCTAGGGCACTTTCCCCTGAGCCCCAAGTTCCTATTCTGAGCACATTTTTCCAATGGTTCCAGCATTGTTTAAAATGTCAAAGGTCTCCAAACACCCCTACGTCACTACCTAAATTAGAAGTCATTAGTGTCTCTGTAAAGGTGATGTCCCCTTCCCCGCTGGCCCACAGAGGGTTAATGGGAGAGCAGACAGAGCATGTGATAGTTGGCGTCTACTTTCTGCTCATGCTCATTGACCTTTTCCTTCCACTTCCTATACGAAGAGCCATTCACTGGGGCCATAGAGGACTGTGTTTTCATCCCTAATGGTGTCTTAAAAGGACCCTTCTGCCGAGTCCAGAGCCATCCCTCTTATTCTAATGAACTCATATACCGTTCTCTGCCCTCTGTGCATACTCCATGAGGAACCTAAAACCCCACTATCTAAACCACAGGCCATAAAAGACCAGTCATACTAGCAGGGACCTGCGATATCAGACCATCTCAAGCACCATATGAACTGAGTTTTCGTTCCTGGAATTATATTCTTCAATTTAATGTCTGTTCTCTTGCCTCTCACCTGAAACCAGTATCTGTTCTGGTGTCCCTTTTAGGAATTATAAGATGGAATTTAAAAGACCTGGCTTGAAACCTGAGAGGATCAGATGGGCTCATTTACTCCAGGGAAAATATTTATTGAAGAATTGTGGGTGTCAGGCACTATGACTGGAAGACACAGTTTACAGGGGATCCCAGGCAAAGAGTGGGAGCTCAATACAGGATTACCTAACCCTATTATCTACATTGGCCTGGTAGTACTATGTGTGATGCTTAGCACGCGATCTAGCCTAAGAACAAACACATCTACAGAAACAGCTCTCAGAGCTGTGGCAGCAGTCAGAAGCTCCCCACCATGCCACATCGTGGGACATCCTAGGCTCCTATGAAGAAATGGAAGGGAGGCTATGGTAGCTGATCACATGGGAAACTTGGGACAACTGCTATTTACTTCCCAGCACAGAAGCACTTTGGCGGTGTATTAGCTGGCATGACGTCACCAATGATGAGACTGTAATTCAAAGTCCTAAAAATGCACTTGCCATTCCAAGTTGCGGAAGATGCCTTCCCTATTTAGCATTTCACTTTCCCTCTTAAATGCCGTCATGAAGGAGGAACACGGTCTAATGAAGGAGGAACACTGTCCGATACACGTTGTCTCCACTGACCTGTGACACAGGAATTGTTGCCTGAGTGGAGCTGACTCTCTCGCTCTAGCTTTCAAATGTATATTCACAAAGACTCTCTGACTACCTCCCGAGTCAAACAGCTCCAGAGTTGATGCTGATCCTCGATCCTCGTCAGCTAAAAAGACTGCCTACCTGTCGGTTTGGGTGCTCCACCATTCCAGAAGCCTCCTGAGGACCCATTTTCCTTAAAGATTTTTGGGTTCTAGATACATGGCAAGAGTGGGAGAGGTGTGTGGGGAGTGCAGTGTGGAACCAACACAAGAAATTAAGAGCAAAGAAGAGTCTCCCTGGCATCCATTCCCATCAGAGCAACAGTGGCTTGAGACAGAGCCAGCGCTGGCCAGGACCCCTGCTTTGGCTAAGTAGTGCTGCTCCCCACTGCCTTTGAAGAGTGAGAACTGAGGTATAATAGATGACCTATTTCAGCAAGTGAAGAACAGTATTATCTACAAGAGGGTGACGGTCAGAAAATGCCCGTGCATAGCGGAGAGGCTTCTTGGAAGTACCAAAGCAAATAAAGGCACGTTCTCACCTAATTCTGGTTAGGATCGTCACAGTTCAGATCGTATAAAAAACATCTAGTTTAGTTGATCTAGAAAACCGGAAGCCAGAAGTGCAGTGGCCTCTGCTAACTGAGCTCCCCGGACTCGCCTCCTAGAGGCAGGTCACATCATTTTCCCAGTTCTGTCTCCCAGCTGTGGAAAACAAGCACCTGGACATCTAAAGGAGGATTCAGAGGAATAAGCAAAGCATCCTAAATCGTGATAAAATACTCTCCAAAGAATTAACAAACAGAGACGCTGAAGAATATTATTCTAGTTGCCAAGACAACAAAAGAACAAAATCAGAGGTGGGAGATGGAAGAGACATAAGGAAGAAATCTTTCTAAAAGTTGTAGCACCCAGACAGAGCAACACTTAAGGGTGAGGCACCTCTCACCTGAGGCTTCTCAACGCATGGAAGGTAACTGGGACCAAGTCACGGGAGCCTGGCTGCCCACAACCATGGAAGGGCACTACAGAGCAAAGTGTTCCCTAACAGTGCATGGCAGGCCAGTATGATCTAAGCACTAATTCCACTCACACGTGCCTAGCAGATTTGTTTAGGGAGAAGCCATCCAGAGGCCAATGGCAGAGTTCATCTTAATAGCACTGAGGTTTGTGTGCATGTCTAATCATGAGATCAGCAAATTACATGCCTGCTCCATGGACCGTGTGACCTTTGCGGGCTTGTGGAACAATTGAGTGCATTTGGAAGAAGCACTCAGCACGGAAAATGTGCTGAGCAGAGAAGCCGAGTGATGAGGCTCCTGCTCAGGGCAGACGAGCCGCAGTAATGAGCGCTGTGTGTGGCTGAGCATCTCCCCAGCCTGCGGCACAGAGCTAGGCACTGAGGGAGAATTAATCCCTTTCCCCTTGCCACGGCACCGCGGAGAAAACCGCACTAACTTCTTTAATGAATGGGCAGCCCTCCATGGAGACCGAAGATGCTGCTGTCAAAGGCAAGCTGGAGTTTGCCGAGGGGAAGACGATTTGCAAAGGCTCCTTCACCCTTGCCTGACTATGCCACCTGCAGACCTTTGGTACTCATAGAATAAAAAGACACAGACGATCTTGGTCATTTCAAGGCCTAATTAATACCTAATATCAATTACTTAATACCAATGTCTTAAACAAGCAGAATGTCAGGAGGGTCACTGTGAAGAGAGAAAGGCTGAAGCAGTAGAGCTTACTCTCCCTTCCTGATGCCCACACCTTTCCCAAAACAATGCTCTTCACACATAAATATGTTCTGACTACACACACATGCACATGTACACACACAGACACACACACACACTCAAAATCATGAACACAGACACACACATGAAAATTGCCAATCTATGAAAGCAAACGGCTTTGGCAAAGTCATGAAACTCTGGGAAAAGGCCACTCTGGAAAATTTTGGCAGTGCCAGGATGTAAATAAGAGTGTACTGTCTAGGCAAAGCTTGTCCTCGGCTCTAGAAAAGAAAGGCTAGGAGGTCTTTTCTCAAAAAAAAAAAAAAATCCACTGGGGACCTAAAAAACGCATTCCAAAACACAGGAAACTTTCTTTCTCTTTCTTAATGCTTCTGGAGAATGCAGTCTGTGGTAAAGGATTCAGTTTAAAGCGTCTAAGAAGCACGCTTGGAGGTCACTAGACTCTGAGATCCTCAAAGACAGGCTTGCATAGTGTGTATCTTCCCCCATCAACACCACACTCGCAACGCCTCTCCCTCAATGACTGTTTTTTGGAAGGCCTACCCACATCACACACTCACGTTCCCAAAGAGGTATCCAATTCCACAGGGCATGCCTCTCTCTCTTCCCTGAGATCAGACAGAGCTCAGGTAAAATCACTATTATCACTGACAGAAAGCTGGTGCTGAGGCAGGGGATGGTTAATTCTAAGGAATGAGCCTCAGAGCTGTAACAGGGTGCTAGGACCCTCCTTTTACATTCCTGGCCACCTACCCATCATATCAAGATGCTTGAACACTTATAGAAGCCAGGTGCTAGGAATACAGGTTACCTGTGGTCTTTGGGCAACTGGGCTCCTATTTTTGGACTACTAGTAACTAAACTTTGTCTAAAAGATCACCTGCCATGTGCAGGCATCGATCCTAGACAGTCTTAGCAATACGATGTAGTAGATGCTGACTAAGACCTCAAAACAGAAGACCCTAGTGGAGCGGCTATAAAATCCTACAGCAAAGGAAAAGCAGACAGAGACTGAGTAGAGCATGGGGATATTTGGTGAGTGAAAAGGTGGTTGAATGCCTTGCTTTGCAGAGAAGAAAACTTCATGTACTGTAGCCAGTTAGGTATGGATCAGAATCCTGGTCAAAGCGTGTCTCCAGAGACTGAGGGCCTTACCAGTTGGTAGAGCCATGCAGATCAGAAATGGGAAGAAAAACTAACCTTAGCACAAAGGGTGTGTTTTCGTGACAGGCTGATGTGAGAAGATCTCTTCTCCGAAGGATTGGAAGCCCCTGCCCCCACTCACCTCCAGAGCTCTACTCTCACTTAAGGGAGAGTCTCTCTCAGGAAGCCTCTCACTTTTCCGTTGCAGTAGCTTTCTCCAGGTTTAAATTCCATGACCACAAGTTCAATAGAAAGGGAGTAAATATCTTCTCCAGAAGTCTGAATGGAAGCCTGGGACTTGGGTCTCTCTAAACCATCCTGCAATGTCCAGCAGTAGCATGTATTCTTGCCCAAGCCTTTCTCACATGTGTCTTACAAAGTCTGCGGTGCCGTCAACTCCGTGCTTTTTAGAGGGAAGTTGGTAGAGTAATCATTTCAGAAGAGAGACACAGATGAGTCTTACCGGAAGCAGTTAAGTGGATACTGGGTAGCAAAACCAACCAGCATCTCCTGTCTCTGCACTATGAGCAGGACTTGTCTTCTACCACCCTCACCCTGAAGTACAGCCTTTCTACAGCTCTGTCTTACCTCCTGCCCACCCACCCAATACAAAGCCTCCTTTTATCTTGACCCCAAGTTTCTTCCAAAATTTTTATATATACTGTACATGCTAGCAAACCTAATATCACCCACTCTACGAGCCTATTCATTGTAAATCAAGGCAGCAGATGTCCCAAAGACCACAGTGACAGCTCTCTGTTAAGGGAAGAATTTCAGAGTGTATGGCTATGGTTTATCATGGCTCTCCTATGGAATCATACCATAAAAATGGCCAGATAACCCGGGTCCAAGTCAGTGGGTACCTTGTGCCAGAGAGGAAATTGGACATAGATGTCAGAATGCAGTGCAAAGCAGTTAAGTGTGGTCAAGGAGCGTGCTGAGGGTCAGAACCAGAAAGCCATAACTTTATAGGGAAAGAAAGCCTGGAAGAAGGTGGAGAGATCTGGAATGTGCAGCAAAGGGATTAAACATATGCAGGTGTGCCTGCTGGCTTTTGTCAGCTTGACACAAACCTTGATGTCTCTAGGAAGATGAAATATCAATTGAGAAAATGCCCACACCAGATTGGCCCATAAGCAAGTCTATAGGGCATTTTCTCGATTAATGATTGACGTGGAAAGGGCCAGCTCAACTGCGGGTGGTGCTACCCCTGGAGAGGTGGTCCTGTGTGGTAAGGAAGCTGCCTGAACAAGCCATGAAGAGCAAGCCAATGAGCAGCAATCCTCCATGGCTCCTGCTTCAATGCCTGCATTGGTTTCCCTTGATGATGGACTCTAACCTGTTGCTGAACAGTGGACTGGGTTCCGCTACCCGGCCGCCCGCACGGCTAGCTTTATACCCGAAATAATTACATGGAAACTGTATTCTTTTAAACACTGCTTGGCCCATTAGCTTTAGCCTCTTACTGACTAGCTCACATCTTGCTTTAACCCATTTCTAATAATCTGTGTAGCCCAAGAGGTGGCTTACCAGGGAAGATCTTAACCTGAGGCTGTGTTGGGTGGGAGAATCATGGCGACTCACTGACTTGGCTTCTTTCTCCCAGCATTCTGTTCTGTCTACTCCACCTACCTAATTTTCTGTCCTATCAGGCCAAGCAGTTTTCTTTATTAGTTAACCAATGAGAGCAACAGATAAGATACAAGACCCACCTCCATCACTAACCTGTAAGCCAAATGAACCCTTTCCTCCCTGAGTTGCTATCGGCCATGGTGTTTATTACAGCAATAGAAAACTAACTAAGACAACAGGAAATATTAGATTTCAGAGAGGCAGAGTCTAGGCTGAAGCTGGAGATGAAGGGGATTAAGCAAGAATGCCAGTGCTGACTTTGGGATGCAGTAAGGCCGGCTGGCTTGGTAGGAGGAGCCAGACAAGCAAGACATTGCCCTCCATGGGAGGCCAACTGAGGGCCCTTTGCCTTTGGCTGCCTGCTTCTAAATTTGTCATTATGGTTTGGATCTGCAACGTCCCACAAAAACTCAGGTTTAGGCTATTTGGTGCCCGACTGGTAGCGCTAACTAAGAGGCTCTATTTGTGAGATGGGCAAAGCTAGAAGTAAGTCAAAGGAGGAGCTCCTTGAGGAGCACACTGGGAACTACTACCACCACCCCCCGGGTTTCTCCCTATCATTGCTTCCTGGGCCACCATGGCATGAACACAGCTGTTTCCCCATGTGTTCCCATGATGAAGGGCTGAGCCCCCTGAAACCATGATCCAAAACAGGTCTTTCCTGCCTAAGTTGTTAAATAGTGTGGTCACAGCAAAGGAACACCATGTCCTTCTTCTCCCAGCCCCAAGAGTTTCCCTAGAATGGAACCTGTAGCTCCCAGCCACTGATTTTTATTGCAAATTATAAAAAGTCCACATTTACTAAACACTAAGAGGTAGACAAGTCCTGGGCTAGGTGTCATACATTACATAGGAAGAGAGAATGGAATGTTCTCCTTGGCAAAACTCCCTAAAAAGTAACTAAGACTGACCTGAGTTAGTGGGAGCTCACTGACTCTGTACTGACAGCGGAGGAACCTGAGTAGGACCAAACTAGGCGCTCTGAATAAGGGTGACACTTGTATGGCTGGGGCAGTGTGTGGGGCCATGGGCAGTGGGACCAGGATTTATCCCTAGTGCTTGAATTGCCTTTTTGGATCCCATTCTCTTTGGAGGGATCCCTGCTCCATCTAAATATGGGGTGGAGGGCCTTAGTCCTACCTCAAAGTGATGTGTAGACTTTGTTGACTGCCATGTCAACAAGCCCTATCCTCTCTGAGGAGTGGATGGGGAGTGAGGTCGGGGAAGGTGTGAGGAGCAGGAGAAGGGGAGGGCATAGAAGAAGTAGATAAGCTTTTAAAAAGGATTGTGAAATGGTAATTCTGTAATACAGGTGTTTACAAGGTTGCTATAGGAACTCAGAAGAAGAGCAATTAACCCAAGGTTGTAGGAGTGAGCCATAGGTAATGAAGGAATAAAGAGAGGTTGAACCTGGGTCCCCATGGAATGGGAAACAAGGGAAAAGGAGAAACAAACGAAGTGAAGGAATATATCTAAACAGTCCATACAGTCAGGCATGGTGGCACACACCTTTACTCCCAGCACTCCGGAGGCAGAGGCAGGAGGATCTCTATGAGTTTGAGGCCAGTCTGCTCTACAAAGAACATTCCAGGACAGCCAGGGCTGTTACACAGACCAACTCTGCCTTGAAAAACTAAACAAACAGACAGAACCAGGCCATACAGTGATCTCGAGTCCCTCAGTAGAACACAAGCCAATGGCTCTGAGACCTCAAGCTTAGCAGGCACCTTCTACTCGGAGGAAGTTCTATCAGTCCCTGAGAACCAAACAAATGACCCTGACTTCGCATTTGGAACAGAATGTGGATCATCCAGTTCAAAGGACACGGCTTCCTATAATATTATCATAGCCTTTAACTTCTCATTATGAGTCTCCAGGCAGCCTAATTAATAATTGCTGGGAGAAGAGAGAAAAGTGGTAATTAATAGCTATTGGACAGAGCTGTTGCTGAATTAGAATCTCACTGAAAAATAAGCAAAGTGTACTCAGGAAGGGGCTTGAGTTCCCACTGCAAGGAGAGGCCTTGGGTACCAGGAACTCTGGGCAGGGGCTGGTGTGTCTTTTTGAGCAGCTATTAGGGAAGGTGTTCTCCACAGAGGAAGAAAAAGGATCAACCTGAGATGCTGGTAAGAACTGACTCCTTCACAAAGATCTACACCTCCTATAAGGATGAACCCTGACACCGGCCTCCTTCTTACCTAGACTGGCAGCACAGTGGTCAGGAAAGGCAGCTGAGAAGCAAAGACTAGAGGCACCTGACTACATGTCCAGGGGGCCTCCTAAAGCTCTGGGGCCCCCGGTGCTTCTGAAATAAATGACTCCACAAATTTTGGTGACTCTTTTAATCCTACTGATCCAATGCAACAAAATCCTGTTGTCAGAGAAATGATGACTGCATGAGTGTTCATACATGCAGAATCTCAGAAACACTTGACAGAGGTGGTGGGTTCTCAGTGATCCTGTTGATCTCTGGGCTAACCTGGTGTATCAGCTTTTATCACCATTATGACAAAATGTCTGTTTATGCGATGGAGAAAAACCTTAACTTAGCTCACAGTTTCAGTAGGCTTAGCCTGTGGTCACTTGGCTCTGTATTTCTGGGCCTGTGGGAGGCAAAATATTAAGGTGGTAGGAAAATATGGAGGAGAGGATTGGTCAACTCAGGATGAACAAGAGGCAGAGGAAAGGGAAGGGGCCAGGGACTAGATGTGACCAGTAAGTGCCTACTCCTTCCACCAATGTCCTCCTTCCCATGATCCACTCGCTCCGACTAGGCTCCTAGTTTCTTTCAATTCCTAAACCAGTACCACCACCTGGGGACCAGATGTTCAGCAAATGGTTCAATATTTAAACCATAACACCTGTGTAGCTGTCCTGCTGCCCCTACTATCCTCATCAAAGACCCTCCTATAGGCTTGTCCTTCATATGTTTACTCTCCAATACCAACTACCCTCACTCCATGAATCAACTCTTTCCTACACCTTAGGTCTTCAACTTCTGGTCTTCGAAATTTCATTACATGCAAACCATTAATACCCAGCTGATGGCTATTCGTTCTTTTCCAACAGATTCTTTTAGAAAAATAGAAGCTTCTAATCACAGTGGGTTGTGTGGTTAATTCAGGGACTCACAACTTTTCAAAGGGCTTAGATTACACAACTGAGTCATCAGCTGTAGGGACACTGTCTATGTAGCACCTGCACTCACCCCATCCCAGAGCTCAGGGAACATCATGGAAAGGGGCTGGAAGAAAGATAAGAGCCAGAGCGGGGGAGGCTGTGAAATGCAAGGCATAGCTACATGCTAACTTACAGCAATTGCCACACAGGATCAAGATAGTCAAAAAGTCCCCTGCATGTCTCTTTTCAGGAGAGAGGCTCCTGAAGTCCCACCACTAGCCAAGGAGCTACAGGCAGTTGATAGTTACTAGGCAAGGGAGAGGCACTTTCCTTTGGGGATGGCCACTGGCATATTGCCCATGCCCCAGTGACTGGCCCCCACAGCTATGTACATGCGGGAGGCAGTAGTTGGAATCAGTGGGTTATTTAAAGGAACAGGATTTAAAGCTGGAAGAGATGTATTAGGGATGGGTGTCCAGGGGGCTTGGAAGGAGAGGAGGTAGGATGTGGATATTT
>NW_026067920.1:20037460-20117995 GCF_014885135.2 Alexandromys fortis
AGAGAGAGAGAGAGAGAGAGAGATTGTATACTTCTATGAAATTTCCAAAGAATAAGTTAGATAAATCTTTTTAAAATAAAAATAGAATTTCCTATTAAGTCCTTAATTTTTAAGCTTTAGGTTCCAATCTTTTAAAGAGGAAGGGTATGATGTACAAAGCCTGACACTAAAGAAACCTTTAAAAGCTGGCACACATCTCCTTGAAACGTTGCAAAAAGTAATATCTGAAAGAAATGGCAGAAGAGAAGAAAGGGAATTTTCTTAATGCTCCTGCTTCTTGGGCTTCAATAGTTTTCCCTTGACATACTGGCCAGATTGACCCTCTCCTTCGCAAGTTGCCCCTGTAAGAGAACCCGCCCTTACCCCTTCTTCTGCTTCCCTGGAAGTACCACTCTTCAAGAAGCGAGGGAAGTAAAGCAGCATTTTGAGACTGATGGGAACTGCATTAATTTGAACCAAAGCTCTGGGCTCCCTTTTCCCCTTTGTGAACTTGTAAACTAGAGGACATCTGGTCAACCTCACAAACTATTTGCTCATTTCAACAGGTGCCATCATGTGTGCCTGTCTTTGTCAGGGTTTCTATTGCTGTGATGAAACACCATAACCAAAAAGCAACTGGGAGAGAAGGGGGTTTATTTGACTTACAGTTCCATAGTACTGTTCATCATCAAAGGAAGTCAAGACAGGAACTCAAACAGGGCAGGAACCTGGAGGCAGGAGCTGATGCAGAGACCATGGAGAGATATTTACTGGCTTGCTGCCCATGGCTTGCTCAGCCTGCCATCTTATAGAAGCCAGGATCACCAACCCAAGGATGGCCCCACCCACAATGGACCTGGCCTTCCTCCATCCATCACTAGTTAAGAAAATGCCTTACAGCCAGATCTTATAGAGGCATCTTCTCAATTGAGGTCCCTCTTTTGTGATAAGTCTTGCTTGTGTGTCAAGTGGACTTAAGATGAGCCTGCAAGTGCCTGTCTCTTCCTTGTTTGCAAGTTAAGTGCCCAGAGCCATCAGCAGTGAGTTTCTCTTTCATCTGAAACAGTTATCATGGCAGGAAGAGGGTGGATTGGCCTTAGACAACTAAGGTTCAAGCCCAACTCTGTTGTCTATCTGTTCGGATGTCTGTTTGGAGTTTCTCTTTTCTCCTGTGAGTAGTGAAGCTGCCAGCACCTGTCAAAGGTGCACCTGGGCTGGGCGGGGCAACTTGACAGTAGAAATGCTGTCTCAGCCCAGAATGTTCTATAACTAAAGCCTATCTTTAGAACAGGGACAGAACTCACCTCCGTTGCAGTATTTGCATCTGCCATGTGAATCCAAGGTACCATCTCAGGTCCTTTAACAAGACCCTCCAGACTTACTGCCTCCATGACAGACCCAAGTTACAGGTCACATCATGAAAATCCTCTCCTCCTCTCCAGGAAGCACAGTGCAAATTGAATACCCAGTCCACCTGCTAGGGCACTGGTTTTCAAGATAAGAAGGCTCACAGTCAGGGGGTGGCAGACCATTGCATGGAAACAGAATTTTGCTGCTAGAATTGAGGGTCAAGACCCTCTGACCTCCAGCTTCATGATCCAAACCCCAGGGCAGTGATTACACTTTCTGACTTGAGGTTTTCAAGGCCAAGAATGACTGGCTGGGTATTATCTGGCCTGAAGACATGGATATTTCTCCAGCCCCTTTTCTGTGGCAACTGGAAGCTTTGTTCTATACTCTGTGGGAACTTGGGGGTTCCCTTTGCTTCTCTGAAGCAAAACCCTAAGTCACGAGTAGACTGAAACTCTAGACTGGCCAATCCCAACACTACTAGAGCAAAGTCACTGCCGTATTGCTGTTCTTGTTCTTTCCCTTTCCCACTGTTTCCCTCGCCTACCGGGAGATGGCTAAGAAAGGGTGATGTATTGGTCACTGCCCACACTGAAGTAACACTATAGTGGGTGTGCATAGTTTTCAAACCCTGCAGACAGATGAGGCATAGGTCTTGGTGAAGAGAAAGCCAACAGGATGGAGACACCATATTAACTGGGCTTTCGCTGCTGTAACACAACACCTAAGAGAACAGCTTAAGGGAGGAAGGACTTGCTCTGCTTGACTCTGCTCGTGGTTTCTGTCCATGGTGGTGAGGAGGGTGGAGCACAGTGGAGCAGCTCATGCCACAGGGGTAGGAAAGCCGTGCCACACAGAGCGGCTCAGACAAGACCCACGGCCCAGTGACACAGCCATGGTGACTTACCCCCTCCAAATAGGTCACATAGCCTGAAAGTTTCCATAATCTCCCCCAAGCAGCACCAGCAGATGGGACTGTGCTTTTAACTCATGAGCTATCATATCCAAAACATAACTGTCCCCCACTCTCCGATGACACAGTAACACAAACAAGTAGCAGCCAGAACAGCTTCCCTCAGAACCAGGCAACTCGAGCATCATTGCAAGGAATAAGATATTGGATCCTGGTAGAGGGCAGCCTGTTGCATGTACCCTCACACACACACACACACACACACACACACACACACACAAGATGAGATTAAATTGCTGTTCCTCAGCTGGCAGATCTCTCTGGCCATAGCAAAGGAATGTGTTGGCTACAGAGAACAGGTGACATCATCGCACAAGTTCAAATGACATTGGACAGGTCACAGATAAGTTTCACTTACGGCCACTCACAAATTGGCTCACTACTCAAAAGTACTGTGTTAGGGTGATGTAGCCATCCACAATATGTAAACAAATAAGTGTGACTGTATTACAATAAAACTTTATTCATAAAAACAAGCAGAGAACCAACTAGCTTACTTTTCCAATCTTGATTCTTCTCTAGAAAAAGGAAGCTTGACAGAAGCAGGGGTTTCTAAAGAGGTCACTTCCTGGTACTTCACACACCCTTCACATTCACGGGGTCCTTGTTATCAACGAAAAGTACCTTCAGATGTGGGAAAGAGAACAACTCACAGGCTTAAACAGGCTCATGTAACCAGCCATAGTGCTAGGCAGTTACTGCAGCTACTCAGTGTGTATCCCTTCCCTGCTTTCCTAGGCCCAGATCCTTTCCCCCACACCACGCACCTTCCACACAATGGCTGATGCTAGACCAGTCACGGCTGGCATTGAGTGTGAGAGAAGAAAAGAAAAGAAACAAAGTTTGGACCCAAACCTTTTTATATCAGTAAAGCATAAATGTTCCCAGGAACAACTAATAAAAGATCTCTCCATATATATACACCTCTATCTCTCTCACCCTCCCTCCCTCCCATCCTCACCCCAAACATGGTAGGTGCCAATTATTGAAAGAGAGTTCACCTTTTACTTGTCAAGTTTCTGGAACAGAGAAAGATAAAGCATGATAAAATGTGAAGCAAGGCAGGAAACCACGCCCTCTATAGTGTGCTGGAGGTGGCATGGCACTGGTGATAAGAAACACACCCTGGGACAGGTATCCAAGCCTCTGTCAGCATGAATTTGCAATAGCAATCCCTGCTGAGGAGGCTGTATAAGCTGCCTGTTCAGGAAAACCTCAGCCACAATTGGACTGGTGTTTCTAATGAGCTCTATCGATGCTGATGTTTTATTTCTATCAATTTTGAGCATCTAAGAGCCATTTTTCTATTACCCAAATCTATGACTTTCCCCCAAAGAAAATATAGCAAGGGTCTGGACACTATATCAAAACAGGTCACATAGGCAAGCATTTCTGCCCTCATGAAACACAGCTGACCACAAAAGGCTGAAGGCTGAGCATAAAATGCTAAAGAAGATGGCTGAGCCCCCAGGGGCAGGGTTACCTCCAACCCTAGCAGGAAGCTAGGGAACAACAGAGTAGCCTTACCGTGCCCTTTTCAGCTTCATCCCGAGGGTGGTGTGACACGTACCTTACAACCATCATCCCACTGTCCTGCTCAGTTTATCTCCAGGCCTTGCCTTTCTGGTATCATCCTCCTAGTTCAGGCTCTAAACAGTCTTTATGACAGGGCACGCCAGGGTGTGTGTGTGGGGGGGGAGGGGTCCTCTTAGAGGGTGAGAGACAATGCCACCACCAGCCACCGTGAAATTAAGTTGAGATTAAGATGGTTTTCTGGAGAAGCCAAGGAAGAGACGCCCCACTATGATGTAGGAGGGTCTTCTTTCTTTGTGTTGCTTTCATTGGTCAAATAAAAAAAACTGCCTTGGCTTTTTGATAGGGCAAAATTTAGATAGATGGAGTAGACCAAACAGAATGCTGGGAGGTAGAAAGCAGAGTCAGGCAGACGCCATGGCTTTCCTCTCTGAGACAGACGCTGGTTAGACTCATGCCGGTAAGCCACAGGCAAGTGGCGATACACATTAATGGAGATGGGTTGAACTAATATGTGAGAGTTAGCCAATAAGAGGCTACATATAATGGGCCAGGCAGTGTTTAAATGAATACAGTTTCCATGTAATTATTTCGGGTGTAAACTAGCCAGGTGGCTGGGCACAGGGAACTCAGCCCACTCACTGCTTCTTTTACTACACAACCACACAGGTGCGAGGCCATCGCATGTAAGCTGCACTTCCACTTTCAGGGCTCTGAAAACAGACCTGTGGTCCTGAGAGTAATTGTTTAAAAAAAAAAAAACTAGTTTATTTTTCAAAGCAAGCTTAGTAATAACATTTCACCTCATTTTCCCGATGAGTGTCAAGCAGGCAAGCCTCCTTGTTCAGATAAAAGAGGACTTCTACACAGCTTTCCCTGAGACTTGACAGGCTTCCCGGGTCTTTGAACCCTATACCAAAGGCTTCCCAGTTATTTTCTTGCAAAATACAGAAAATTGATTAATCTCGTTTTCAAGATCTCCTCTTCATACCTAGACTTCTTATTGCTTTATGAAGGTTTTTGAAGTTTCTTTAGTGCTGACCTTACGATCTGACACCATGCACCTGTTTTCCTTTCTATACTGTCCATAAATGGAAGCCTGGGCAGGTTCTACCAACTTGAAATACCTCAGCCAGGTCCCAGGACAATAATGCACTTGTGCACACACACACACACACACACACACACACACACACACACCCAGTTGAACTGTTTGCTCTTCAGACTCCAACCCCCTCAGACAAGATAACCTCACCCCACCCACCCCAACTCCCCACCCCCCTGCCGCAGCCCCCAATCCATGTCTCCATAAGACACCTCAGTGAAGAAATACAAAGAAGAGGAAGGCAATCCCTGGTAAGTAATAAGAATAGGTGAACCAGGTTCTGGCGCCCTTGCCACACCCCGAAGGCCAGGTAAGCTCAGCCCATCAGCGACTCCATCCTAGAAAACACATTCTGAACCTGGGCCGCGCTCCGGGAACTCTCAGCGCACTCTGCCTTCCTGGCTGAGCGCTCCGCTGGTACATCCAGGGCGCTGTCCTTTTGTTTCCATGCATGTCCACCCAGCTGATTAAAATCTGCTCTTTGCATACTAAAACTTATTTTGGTTAAGGACAAACAGTTGGAGACCTGTTTCTGTTGGGGGTGGGGACGTGCAGTGTGACAGATCACAAGAGAAGCCCACGGGCCTTGGGGGCTGCCAATTTGGCAAGTTCCTGTCACCGAAGAGAGACAGGCACGGGAGCTGCTGGCTGTCAGGATTCCAAAAGACATTACCCTGAGCTCCAGGGTGGAGCTGTTTACCAATACCGTGATCTCTCCCCAGATGCAGTTGCTACTGCAGCTAATTAAGAGAACAATTAAGACTAAGGCAATCAGTCAAGTACACAGACCTCAGTCATCCTCCCAGCTCTCGAAGCTGCGCTGCTCCCAGAGGGCCGAGCTGTACTCAGTCATTCAGAAAATGACAGGAAGGAGCTATTAAATATCTGAAAACCATAAAAACGCAATCATAGTGTGCTTTAGCTGAGCCGTCCACCAGAGACCGATGCCCAGCAACTTCGGAAACTTGGCAGGCAGGAATTCACATGCTCACAAACGAGATTAATCAAAAGCATCCCAAATCAAAATTTAATTATAAGGTGGGGGCGGGAAAGGTTGTCCCAGCCATTCCTCTTTTGTTTTGTTTGTGATGGATCAATATCCCCCGTATCACCAGACGCGTGGCAAAGTCCGCGAGGTGTCCTTAGAAAGGAAGTAACAGATTAAATATTGAACTAAACAATTTAATCTTCTCTAGGAAGAATTCTCAGATATTCATAAAGGTAAGTCCTACTGGGGGAAATGAGTTTCATATGCTAGATTACAGGGGCTCGTGGGGAAAATTCATAAAAACAGGTGTATAAACCATTATGGCAAGACTTCTCGACCCAGCATGGCAAATGGAGCCCCCCCCCCCCAAAAAAAAAAGTACACTGGAAAAGAAAGCTGTAGAGATGTGTGTTTCTATCGTTCTATAGTTAATTTAGTGAGCATATTACAGAATACGCCAGGGTTTCTCTGATGGGGTAAAATGCTTAGAGCAGAGCTGCACACATTGGGCACACTCCACAAAGTGGTGGTGACGGTAGCGGTGAGTCCCTCTGGCTGCCATTGGCAGTGGCTTGCCCAGCCATGATCCCACAGCAGAATCTTACTGAGCATCCTTCGAACTTAGGCCATGACCATCATTCGTACAGTCAGTTCACAGACAAAAAATCAGGACCTAAGACTCAACGGCCTCTCCAGACGCTGACCGGAAACACCACGTGGCCCAGACTTGAGTTCGCAAGGACCCTCAATTCAGACCTTTATATCTACCTCTAAATGAGAGAACTTTAGAGAGAAATGAATTTTCTAGAAGTAAACAACTTAGCCCTGTCCTCTGGTTACAGCCCAGCCCCGCACATTTTTTTCATGTGCTGTGAGTTCTCTGAGGTTTAAAACCATCTTGTAACTAGCAGGATCCTATTACATTGTATCAAGCATTTTAAAGAGTCCATATACTCCACTTAAGCATCTAAAACATAGCACACTGTGAGGCGGTGACCAGTTTTTACCTTTCCTCTCTTTGTGATAGTATTGCAAACCTCCGAAAGGTGTCCCAGCTTTTCTATTTCTGTGACGTGATTACCCGGTGGCTGGCACTAAATGCACAGTCAGAGCATATGCAGCAGCCATCCCAGGTGTTTCTAAAGGTAAGCACCAGAGCCACCAAAGAACTGCAACAATATTGACCATGGGAAAATAGTTCATTAGGAAGAGGTAAGCTTGAAATAGTTATTGCCTTTGTTTTGTATGCTATTTAATTACAAATTTATAGAATTTAATTGTCAGTGTGCATGGTTAGCAATTATCTTACATATAAAAATACACATATACATACATGAATACATATGTACTTACATATGACCTCTCAGTGGGCCCTGTGGGGTCCTAGACCACCACAGATCCCACCAGAGATTCTCCATGTGTGCGAATGTGAGCTTTTTAGCAAACACACGCATGTACTAATATGACAACAATGGCAAAGCGCTTCAGAGATGCGCATGCTTGGAGACACGTCCGGGAGAGTTTACTGATGTGTCTAAGGGTAGGCGTCTCGGACCCTTCTCAAGTGGGTGCTCCTCAAAATGCCAGTCATGTGTACAAACTCTTATTCTGTCCAATTAAAAAAAACACTATTGGGGAATGGCTGGTAATGAAAAATGCCCACATCTATATGTAACTGAAAAGTGGGTTGCTCTTTGTTAGCTCTTGACAAACACAGTTCCTTGTCAGAAGTGAGCTGGTGAGCCGTAGGTGAGCTATTGGTTGGTGGGTTATTTCCTGGCTTTCAGAAGCCTCCCCCGACCTTACTTAATAAACCACGTCCAGCATGAAAGACTAAGTGACCAGTGTCAGCTCAGGTCAGGGCTCTCTCTCTCTCTCTCTCTCTCTCTCTCTCTCTCTCNCTCTCTCTCTCTCTCTCATGTTTGAATCTACCTTTAAGCTAAAGATGATTTTACTCATTTGACGTGTGCAGAACGATATGCTGCCATCATTTCCTAATCTAAAATGAAAAAAATGCAATGTCTTAAGAACTAAGCTGCGTGGCTGGCTGCATTTCTGCTACGATACTTCAGTGCACCCATGTTGCTATTAAAATGTTTTAAACGACCACTTCAGATAGCCTCCCAGCCAAACTACCACTCTGGAAAGGAACTTGCCCAATTATTATTGCTTTTCCCTTCCTTGGAGATGAGAAAACAGCCAGTCCAAAAATCAATTGCTCAGCTCCCCACTGTGGCGAGGAGAAGCAGGTTCAGAACCTTTTCATTAATATTCCAAATTTGAGAACTGTCCACAATGGACAAAAATGGTAAGGACTGGGGGTGGGGAGGCAGAAGGCAATAGTTTCAGGCTCTATCTGTTCCCTGAGTAATTCAAAATGATTTTATAATGAGTTTTTCCAGGCCATTAATCCAAAATGTTGTCTGATACCTATGACTATTTTGAAAGGGAAAAGGAAATTAAGCAGGAAACAGGCAGTGACTTTAGAAAGAGAGTTGTGCCTTTGTGTGGCAGCCTTTCCATGGCCGCCCGCATTGTACACAGATTCTTTTTAACACCAGAAGAACCACTGGTTCCCAGTTAAAGGTGCAATCTTTGTAGAAAGGATTTTCATACAAAAAAAAAAAAGATAGAAGAGAAAATCAATCTCTCGACTCAAATAGGATCAACTGGCCACCAAAGTTCTTTAAGAATAGTCTCTACCTGCTATTCAAAGAAATGTTGAATAAAAAGTGAAGCCGGGCAGTGGTGGCGCACGCCTTTAATCCCAGCACTCGGGGAGGGGGGGCAGAGGCAGGCGGATCTCTGTGAGTTCGAGACCAGCCTGGTCTACAAGAGCTAGTTCCAGGACAGGCTCCAAAACCACAGAGAAACCCTGTCTCGAAAAACCAAAAAAAAAAAAAAAAAAAAGTGAAAAAGAATGTCCTCCCCCCACAAAGGAAAATATGTCCTAGCGGACAGAGGCACACCCTCCTCTCCAGGACAGCATGACTGCTCGGTTATGTTTTCCAATGGGTTCTTTAGAAGTCAGGCAGAGATGTCAAAAGATGCTAAGGTGGTAAGGCTCCATGAAGACAGCAATGTTCTAACAATTCTTGAGAGAGAGAAAGAGAGAGAGAGAGAGAGAGAGAGAGAGAGAGAGAGAGAGATTGTTTCCTTTACTTACCCCTTCCTGCAGCAAATACACAGGATTGCCCCGCTCTCAGATGCTCCGCTTTCAAAAATTGGGTTTCCTGTGTTCATACCTCACACACATCGCCTTAGAGACGGATGACACAAATTTTCCTCATGTAGGCCGACCACTTACTGTTTAGGCAAACCGCTGGTTATTTCTCTGTTAACTATCAGTTATTAAACCCATCCAGTTGTTCTGGAAAGAGTTGTCTGCTTTTCAGTGTTTATAAACAAAGTATTTAGAAGTATTTTTAAGTTTTACAGGATAGTAATTCACTTTGGCCAACACTACATGGAGATTGTTGAAAAAATGGTTTGCTGTAAAATTTGTTTTAATTGATTTCAAAGTTAAATCCATGCAAGTTACTAGGAGAAAAAGAAGGAGCAAGAGAGGGAGGAACAAAAAAAGTCTTCAAGAGGGATGTTTTGATCATTACCAGTTCTGCTCTCTTTCTGCCAGTCTTTAGCAGGCTCATCCCTTCCTTCCTTCCTTCCTTCCTTCCTTCCTTCCTTTCTTTCTTTCTTTCTTTCTTTCTTTCTTTCTTTCTTTCTTTCTTTCTTTCTTTCTGAGACAGGGTTTCTCTGTAGCTTTGGAGCCTGTCCTGGAACTAGCTCTTGTAGACCAGGTTGGTCTCGAACTCACAGAGATCTGCCTGCCTCTGCCTCCCGAGTGCTGGGATGAAAGGCGTGCGCCATCACTGCCCAGCATTCTGCTTATTTTCTAAGCAAAGTTAAGACAGCAGTGAAGGTAGGATGCAGTGATGGGCTGGCCGTTTGTCATGCATTCTGTCTCGTACATCAAAAGTCCCAGGTTTCAGTCTCTCACAGGGGTTAAAAGTGTGTTTACATTGGGAGAAATTAAGAATAGGCCCAGAGACTCAAAGATGGGTCAAACACCGAGTTACTTTTCCATACCCATCTAGATTACGATCAGGGGTAAACACAAAACTGTGTTTATAAAAGCTAAGAATTGGCATTTGTCCCAAGTAATCTTCCAGTTTGAATCGTTGCAACCATGCCTCTTTCACTTGCATGACCTAAGCATGTTTCTCAGGAAACGGCTCTCTGCTGCACTCTGACTGCCTGTGTCTAACGTCACCTTATCTGAGTCACCTCTCCCAGACCTTTCTCAGCATCCCAGTGTTATCTGTAGAGTCAGGACGAGTCAACTGAACAACCTCCCGGATGGTACCACCACGTTTCAACCAAACCCCAAAGCCCTGTTCGGTGAAGATCTTTTCTTATTCTGTATTCTGCCTTTTTGTCTTATTGATTGTGTCCTTTGCTATACAGAAGCTTCTCAGTTTCAGAAGGTCCCATTTATTTATTGTTGCTCTCAGTTTCTGTGCTACTGTGGTTATATTTAGGAAGTAGTCTCCTGTGACTATTGTCCTCGAATGCTTCTTCTGGTAGAAGCTATAAATGTCATGTCTCTAGCTTAGGTCTCTCTCTCTCATTACCTCAGCCTCCCGAGGTGAACACACCTTTGTTTGTGTAAGGTCTGATTTTTCCAACCTCGTCTACGGCTAAGCATGCTCCTAAAATGAAGTTTTGGCCAGTGCGGATGAACAAAGGCCGTCTGTGTGGCCTCTGCGCTGCACTCTCAGGAGGAAGAACAATGAGCTGGCCCTTCCTCTCTTGTCTTGCACACTGTCTGGAATGAAATGGGAGACGTCAACTGGGCTAGCCACACTAGCCCCGGCAGTGGAAGCACAGAGAGCGGCAGAGGCTCCCTGCCAGCCCGGCTAGCTGACGCTTCCAGACAATGAAAGGGAAAGAAGTGTGCATCTTCTCCAACCCGTGATAGAGCTGTGCCTTTGTAAAGGATAAGTCAGCTCTTTATGCCAGCTACTCACCAGCAGATATGATCTCCTTGGTTGTGGGATATGACTCACTGGAACTCAACTTCTGAATCTATTTTTCCATATAAAAGATGGTCCACAGTAGGGGAATTGTGGGTTTTTTTTTTTTTCAGATTAAGAAATTGTCTTAATTTTTTTTTTCGGGGTCTTTTATTTTTTTATTTTTTTATTTTTTTTCCCCACCGCCGCCTCCCCTTTCCCTCCCCCTCCCCCAATCAAGTCCCCCTCCCTCGTCAGCCCAAAGAGCAGTCAGGGTTCCCTGCCCTGTGGAAGAATTGTGGGGTTTTTAACTCAAATTTGCATTCCAGTTTAAAGCACAGTTTCATATGTAAAAATATGGCAACAGCCTCGTCAGTCCAAACCATTTTATTAAATCTCGAAAATAAAAGCATCCCATTTCATCGAATCCTTCCCTTTTCACAGAGTCCCTAACCACAACACTCTGTCCTGGTTGGAGGCTGAACAGACGGCAGCTAGCTCTGGGGTGCATGTGGGGTGTTCAGCAGAGGGTGCTACAAAATACAGATTGCTTCAGAGCACATGCCTGAAAACCCTCAGTGTGGAAACAAGGATGCAGCCAGCTAGGAGACGTGGAGAAAAGCCGTAAGAGGCTCTTGATGTCACAACCTCATACTTGCTAATGTGGATGCGCTCTGTTCTCCCATCCTCTCTGCTCTTCCATCTTCTATAAGTTGTCACTTGATACCACAGGACAGCTAGTGTGGGTCAGAGTGGCCTTGGTCACTGAGTCCCTGTCTCCACCATTGTGTGATCAGTTTCATGGAAATTTCAAGAAGTTAGTTATTTACATCTAGTTTTTGTTTCAAAGTTCAAAACCCCCAGGGACGGTTATGAAGTCTTCCTTTCTCCCCCTCGCTTCCTTTGAGCTTTCTCAAGTCCTCAGTAACCATTTTTATGTCATCATTGGGAAGTATCTGTTCAAATGGCTTGTCTTCTTTTCATATTAGCGAATTTTCTTTATCTTTATTGTGTATGTCCACATGTGTGCTGGTATGTGTGCTGGTGCCAGCTGTCTTGAGGCAGGGTCTCTCACTGACCCTGGAGCTCATGGATTCAGCTAGGCTGACTGGCCAGTGAGCCCCAGGGGTCCTTCTGTCTCTGCCTCCTGGCTTTGGGCTTATAGGTATGTGCTGCTGCTCTTGGGTCTTTTACATGGGACTGGGGATTGAACTCATGAATCCACGATAGCATTACAAGTGCTTTACCGAATGGGTCATCTTCCCAGCCCCTGGGTTTTGTGTTGTTGATGTTATTGTTATTGTTTTAGTTATCGTCAGAAAAGAAATTACGCACAGTGACACATGCATGTAAACCTAACATTGGGAAGCAGAGGCAAGAGGACCACCCCAAATTCAGCCAGCCTGCTCTTCACGGGGAGTTTAGACCAACCAGGTTTACAAAATGAGACCCTATTTCAACAGTCAAGGGGAAAATTTCAAAACACACATTAGTTACATGGATAAAGAAGTCATGGTTACCACTGGGGGATAAAGGAGAATGAGTGGGAAGACAGAGTCAAAAGAAACAAAATAACAGCTGTGGAGGTTGGACAAGTGTAGCTAGCTGCTATACAATCTCAAGACCAGAGTCAAGAAACTCTGTTGGAGATTTTTATTGAATAATCAGACTTGGCTATTGTCACACACACAAAAGTAACAATGAAATAAATATATCAATCTACTTCACAAATTATACTGGGAATTTTTATTAAATAATCAGACTTTGGCTATTGTCACACACAAGAAATCGCCAATTGTTACAAGAAAGTAACAATGAAATAAATATAGTAATTTACTTCACAAATTACACTGGGGAATTTTATCAAATAATCAGACTTTGGCTATTGTCACACACAGAAAAAATAGCCATGAAATAAACATATTAACCTACTTCACTCTAGCAGCCATTTTGGACTGTATATGGATCCTACAACTACCCTGTAATCCTCTAATACACATAATAAAATTTATATCCTGGCATGAAAAGCACAATGAGGTGAGGATGCCTCAGGTGGAAGTCCTGCCTAGCATGCATAAGGCTCTAGGTTCACTCTCCTGTGCCACAAGACAATAGAAAACGTCCACTCACAAGCCAGGCAGGATTAGCACAATAGCTATTATTATCACTACTATCTCACCAGCAAAGAGGGGACAGTCACCACAGGTTGGTTACCCGTGAGACCAACAATCAGTACCACTGAGAAAGCCTAGCACTGTCAGCAGCAGGAAGCCACTATCAGTCCAGCTCTGCAAAGGGGACTGTAAGAAATCTGATCAATGGAGAAAAGCCCCACCTCACAGAACCCAGAGGCAAAAGACCCTGGGTTCGCCCAACCGCTGGTCTGTGATTGGCAGCTGTCACTCATTGTTGATGTGAAAGCAGAGCCGCTCAGCCCACTGGCTGGACTCTCTGGTGCTTACAGTGATGACTGCTGCTGCTTTAAAGTTGAAATTCTTTTCTGAAAGGCCTCTAAGCTCTACCCTGTGGAAGGTGTTGGAGAGGTGAAAACGATAATTAAATCTTATCTCCAGTGAAATTTTATGATGGAATAGCCCTATTCCCTAGAACTATGCTTTGGAAATTGTTGTGGCCTTCGGATGCATCTTGTGTAGCACCAATATAGAACGTGCTAAAACCAGGTTCTGTTGTCCAATTATTTTTATAACGCTGTCTGAATGGATTCTCAATCTAGCTGGCTGTTCACGTGTGCTCAGCTTTCTCACCTGTATAACAAGAAATGGAAAGGAAAGACTCAAGCCACTATGTACCGGGCTGATTATTTCCCCGGGCACCAAAGCTAAGGTGCTAGAAGTCAAGACACCAGCACTCTTCTTCTGAGGGACTTTAAGCCATGCACTGACATGGCTTAGGGTCTTCAGGGCTATACAGGTTAACTAGTAGTTTTATTTTTGGATATTCTGGCTACATGGTGACAACATATTGTCAGCTGTATGCTGGATTCACTTCCCCTCTCAAGCACTTGCAGAGCACTGACAGTATGTCAGCCACTGGGGCTAACATCGACTGCATCCTGCATCACAACACTAGATATTAACCAGGAAATGTAACACAAAGTCTAGAGTTAATAGTAATCACTATTACGTTCTCGATTTTGACAAAATGCAATGGTTCTATATAATATGTTCCTCCAGGTCAAAGGAGAATCTGAGGCTCCATGGCTGAAATGCTTGTGACACACTTGTGAGGACCAGAGTTCAGACCCCAGAAACCCACATAAGTGTTGGGTAAAAATGGCAGCCCACCTGTGGGTCTAGCCCTGGAAAGTGGAGACAGGATCCTGGCAAAACTAGAGAGACCATGATCGCTGCACTTGATTGAGAGACTGCCCCAGTGAGTCAGGGAAGAGAGAGCAACCAAGGATGATTCCAAATATTCACCTCCGGCCTCTAATCCACCCACGTGCGCGCATGCGCACACACACACACACACACATACACACACACACACACACACACACACACACCTAGCTCCCAGAGGAATCAGCCAGGCTGAAAGAGCTGCTGGTGGACTTCTGATCCTTGCTGATCAAAGCAAACAATAGTCATCAGGGCTTCATCTCAAAATGAGACCAAACATCTTTTAACCCGTTTTTCTCTGTGTATATTCACTTTTTTCACTGTGCATCATTTACCCTGCAGACTTGCATGTTTTCCTTCCTCTCCTAGAATGCCAGTAAAATGCGTAGCTCTAGTATCTACCAGGACACAGGCATTCTTCTTTTGCACTCGGAGGGAAAGATTGACATTTACTCACAAGGCTTTAGGTTTCTGACAGGTATCATCTATTTGAGAAGGATGTAATAGATTTCTTCCCAACATGTGACTGAGACTCAAAGAACCAGGAAGGAATAGTGCCATACACCAGACCCAGCAGGGACAAGAGATGCTCTGACCCCACACCTGAGAGACAACGGCAGGGAGATGCTACTAGAAACCATATGGCTGAGTGTACTGAAGGACGACACACAGAGCATTCACCGAAACCAGCCAGCAGAGTAAATGCCCTGCCCTCATTTTGCTCCAGCCTTTCCATCTCACTGGGGCCTCCCGTGGTGATTCATCCTAACTGTCCACTCAACTGGGTTTAGAACCACTTGAAAATATACTTTTGGGGTGTCTCTGTGAAGTGTTTTCTAAACAGGTTGATTGAGGTGGTAGGATCCACTCTGTAAGAAGCAGAAGAATCACTGAACAAGTGAAGTCCTAAGTGAGTGTGTGCTGTTGATCAGACCCAAGACCTTGCACCCATGGGAAATTGGTAAGGCTTTCTTCAAGAGTCTAAGTGTTGCTGGATGATGATGGTGCATGCCTTTAGTCCCAACACTCAGGAGACAGAGGTAGGTTGAGATCTGTGAGTTTGAGGCCAGCCTCATCTACAGAACGAGTTCTAGGATAAACAGGGCTACACATAGAAACCCTATCTAAAGAGAAAGAAAGTCTAAGTGTTTATGAACAGTTGACCATTGTGTTCATAGACTAGCAGCTGCGGATCCTCTCCGAGATGTGTACAGCCTGAGACCACTGACCTACAAAGATTACATGCCTCCTCCTATGCTTTACCTAATAAACATACTGAATTACCGGATGGGGCTCCAGGTTACAGAGGGTTAGAAAACTCCCACCTGATCCCAGATTTATTGTACTATACGTGTGTGTGTGTGTGTGTATGTGTGTGTGTGTGTGTCAGCCCTTTCTTCGTTCCCTTGCCTGCAGTCAAAGTCCAGGCTGCAACTTTCACAGGCCATAGCACCAGTCTAAATGGGGGCAGCACCAGGTCATAGCACTAGGCTAAATGTGGACAGCACTGTGCCAAGGGATGAGGTCCTAGACTGCATACAAAGAAGGAGCAAAGCTCAGCACAAGCATTCACCACTGTCTGCCTGCTATTAATGCAATGTGCCCAGGCATTTCCAATTCCTACTGCCATTATCATCACCACCATGATGATGTAGTGTTCCATCTCATTGTAAGCCAAAAAGACAGCTCCCTTGAGTTACTTTTGTTGGTATTCTGTCCCAGCAAAAAGAAAAGTATCTGATAAACTCCCAATGGCCAAGTCTACCTAGAAACAGCACAGGAGTTTACTGCTGCCCCAACACAGTAGCCTCTGAAGGGTCCAAGCAGGGTGGAGATTGGGGTTTGGGGGACAATGGGTGATAGGCACCCTACCCACTCATTGCAAAAGTCCATTCGTATGTGCCTGTGTAGTAACAATGCTTCTTTCTCCACTGCTTAATAGCAAATATATATCCACGTTCCCAAGTCATTTTGCATTTTTTAAGCTCTGAAGTGGGGATCAAGCTACCTCTGACAACATGCTGTCACCTCTGAGAGAAAGGACACTGTTTGCCTAGCACCTCAGACTAGCAACACGCAGAGGTTGCTATACACTTTCAGCAACAGGGTAGATTTAGAAAGGACCATACCCAAGGTTCAGAAGTGGCTTCTCCTGGTTCAAATAATAACTTTCTCCTCCCCCTGAAGACTGTCCTTTATATTCCTTTTATCTATGAAAATGGGAGGGGGAGGCAGCAGCAAAGACCACTCATGAGAGACAAAGATGAGGAATGGGTCAGACAACGATGAAACTATCATTCAAGTACAAGACTCATGCTTGCCAGTAACTGAGAATCTGCATCACTTAGAGATTCACAGGGATTTAAATTGTCTTCTTTATCATCTTTGGGTCTTTGGTTAATTGTAATGAATATTCAGGAGTGACAGGAGTGTGTCCCCTGAACTGAACTTGTCATCTGGAGCTAAGGGCAAGATGGCCAAGAAAGAAAACAATAGTGAGGTCCAGGGAGAGAAGTCAGAGGGGGAGGCTTGGCCACGTGTCACAGAGGAGACAATCAGAATCTCACCTTGGGGAAAGTGAAACACGGAAAGAGGTGTCTGATGTTGCTCTGAGCAGGAGCTGTGTAGGCCAAGATCTTAGATGATCAAGAGGAAATCAAGCAAACAACAATGCACAGTGTAAACATTTAAAGTTCAGTTCTGCAGAAAGAAGTCCCCAGTCTCTGCAAAGGGACAGATGTGGTTGACCTCACAGTGTGTCAGGGTCAGAAAGGCTTTGACACTGGCCGTAGACTACATCCTGTGGTAGTCTTCACAAAAACTCAAGGAGTCCAGATTTTGCACATATTACCCCAAAAGTTAGTGATCACAAGTCTATGACCACTTTCCATTATAACACAATTTTTAATTGACTCATGTAATTGAAAAAGGCCATTTGATAGGAAAATACTAGAGTGCCGAAAAGGAAAACATTCCACCCTCTTCCAGAACTGTAACCAAGATAGGAAAAGGTCACTTTGGAGTGAATTATTTTGAAGTCTTTTTTTTATGAGACGTTGGAAGCAATCACACAGTTAGGTGACACTCTCCATCACATGCACACACACATACACATACACACACACACGCACACACACACACACACACACACACACACACACACACACACATCACCCTAAACTAACTTTAACCAAAGTGGATTTTCTGTCAGGTAACCGTGGTGCCTTCAGGAAAGAAGATGAAAGCATGCTAAACCAGCCATAGCTCTTGGCTGGAGGCATCATGTCCAGCAGAAGTGACAAACAAGACTTTACAGTACAAACACGAAATAATTTAAAGCAAAGATGGCCACAAGCAGTAGCAGAAGATTTATAAGTTTGTCCACAAATCCTTCGACAACTACAGCTTCCATGAGTGGAGTCTAATCCCTGCGCTTTGAGTAACTGTGGAGTTACCTTGTTGGGGACTGCAGACCCTCAGACCCTGAATTTCCTGTGACTCCCTGCCTGCCAGAGTAAACAACTTGTTTTCCTATGCTTGAAGCTGCTCTGAGCATGAGACCATCATGAGTTCTTGATGGCAGGGGAGTGGTTTCTGGTGGGCTTGCAGCTGAAAAGTCCCGAGAGCTAGGGTATGGCCATTAGTTAAGGAGAGCCCTATGTAAGCTGCCCTGGAGCACAATAAAAGGTGGCATTCTTGTTTCAAGAATAACCTGAGTCTCTGTCTCTCTCTGTCTCTCTGTCTCTCTCTCTTTCTCTCTCTCTCTCTGTCTCTCTCTCTGTCTCTCTGTGTGTGTGTGTGTGTGTGTGTGTGTGTGTGTGTGTGTGTGTCAGTCCCTTGCCCGACTGGCAAACCTTTGCATGGAAGACAGGTGGAACTGTAAATAACCTGAGAAACAAGATGTGGTAGGAGGAAAGCATCAGGCTCTTGGGATGAGAATGTAAAGGTGTCCTCCTTGTACTCCCGCCAGCTCCCTCACTCTGGGATCCAGCTACCATGTCAGTAGGTTGCTCAAATAATCATGTGACAAAAACCTGAGAGAACATCCATGTGAGAGCGTCATTTTAGGAGCTGACCCTCTGCCTCAAGTTCTCATATAACTGTGCTCCAGTTTAATGATTACAGCCCCAGGAGATCTGTAGAGCCAGGCAGCTAACCCATCCCAAAGTCCCTACGTCATAGAAACGTTTTCCAAAATAATCATGTTGTCAGCCATTAAGCCCTGAGATGGTCTGTTATGTAGAATCACAAGCAGTGAGACCCAGAAGCATCTCCTTGTTATTCTAAATGAAGGTACCAAGCCTCAGACTCAGTCCTATCAGTACATGATACCCAGAGTCTAACTCTAGGTCAGCACGATCCAGAGCACATCCATTACACATAAACGCAATGGCAAGGGTATTTGGAGAGCTCTGTTGTGTCTTAGACAGAGAAATGCCATTTGTTTCTACTTGGAAGTATTAATAATAATAATGTCCTTATGTCAGTCTGTTTTATATTTTTACACAATGCTAAAATAATGACTATTAATAGACTTTGGACAGATGTGTAACGAAACACTCAGATATCAGATCAGCCTCAAGATCAGAAGAGATAAATGTAAGAAATCTGACCCTGAGTGAAAGACATCAATCATTGTGGCAGGTTTCCGTAGCTTTACTTCACGCTAAGTAGCATGGCAGTTAGTAGATTCTGCCATCTTGAATCACCTGCCTTGCTGAGCCCTTGACAATACCCTTCCCAGGCTGATGCATCTCTACAAGTAAGAAGGCAAGCGGGTGCCAACAGGCACCCTCTTATTTTGGAACCAAGGGATGTTATTCTCGAGCTGAAACTTCTTTACCCTCCTCACATCTGCTTCCCAAAATATCAAAAATATCGAAAATCAGGAACTGTCAAAGGCAAATCAACTCAGATGGTGCCTATTCCGAGACTAGCATGTCAATAGTGTTTATATCCCTTCCTACAGCACGTAGACTAATTACCTCTGATTATATATTTAAGGAAACTTTAATGCACTGTAAACACTGCAAAAATATATTCCTTCAGGTTCCTCTTTCCTCCATCTGGCAGGGGCTGAGTCCCGGATCTGCCAAAGTCCTTGACTAGGACACCTTGTCTATGGCTTAGGAATAAGGAATAAACACCAACCATGACTGGCCACCAATGCCATATTTCTCTTTTATTGCTCGCTTCACTATCCTTTATAAAAGCGAGGCTTGAAAGGTGTGTTCTCATCACAAATTGAAAATCCAGATGGCACCTCACTACCAAACATGGTCACAACACAAACTTCACGACCAAACATGGCCACCATATAAATCGACTCTCAGCCACCTGTTCGAGGCAGCTTCTGAAGGTAGAGGAGATGCACGTATCTAAAGAAATAAACAAGGGAACAATGTCTGACACCAGTGTGGACCTTTGGGGAAAACTGAGTGGTTTGTTTCCTCCTTCCTCTGGTAGTTTTCTAGAGAGACCTGGGGAATCCTCGCAATTCAGGTCCTCATCTAATTTTCTCTGTTTCTGTCACCATCGTCTTCGAGTCAAGTGGCTTAAATTCCCAACGGCAAACTCAAACTCTTTCAGTTTGGGCTTTTATTCCCTGGCTACATGAGTTTTCAAAATAATACAGCAACCCAATGGCAGCTTTCTCAGAGGACTTCTCCCATGGGAGCGTTCCTGATGAAGGCTGCAGCCTTTAGGGAGAAGTCTGGAGTCTCAGGGCTGCCAGGGGAAAAAAAAATAGCTTTGGAGACATGTTACAATTTTATGCAGACAGACACACCTCTTAAACAGAACAGTTAGAGAAAATGATTGTCACTTTTCTAATAATTAGATGATGTCTATGATAGCCCAGCGGTGAATTCAACACTTCAAGAGCACAATAAAAAGGAGACAACTGACAAGATGTCTCAAACTTGCACTAAGAGAGAATGGATTCTCTGATCATATGCCCGTATGTTCTTACATTTCTTGGTTGATTAAGAATCTTTTATGTACAAGGTATCATGCTGGGCATTGAGTGAGCGTGGCTCAGCAGAAAACAATAATAACGATCCTTGGATTCATGAAATATAAAGTACAGAGATAAGAGAGACACAGAAAAAAATAGAAGTGAATAGGTAGAAATATTTGTACTAAAATGGTATAATTAGCCTAGTCAGTAAGGAAAAGAAAGCTTCCGTGAAAAAAGGATAATTGAATTCTGAATAAAGAATGAAGGGGTTATCTGAAGAGAGATCTGAATGAGAAGCCGGAGAGAAGAGAGGAGAAGGAGAATGACATGTTCAAGAAACTGAAAGAAGGCTATTAGAGTTGCATTGTAAAAATCAAGAGGAAGCCTTGTATCAGAGAAAGCTGCCAAGGTGAAACAGGGGCAGTTTTGGCAAAGATGTGACAAAATTTGGTTTTTGGTCAAAGATATCCTTCTAGCTTTATCATTGAGTGCATGCCGGAGTAAGGCAAAGGGTAGTTGAAAAGACAAACTGGAGCTTCTGTAGTTGTTCATGTGTGAAAAAGATGCTTGTCCTCACTGATTCTGTGTGTGTGTGTGTATTTGTGTGCATATATACATATTGTGATGGCTAGTTTTATTTTTTAAGATTTATTTATTTATAATGTGTATGTATGTATGCCTGTATGGGTTTACGTGTACCACATATATGTAAGAGCTCTCAGAGGTCAGAGAGGGAAGTGGATGACCTGGAACTAGAGTTATAAGGAGTTGAGAGCAGCCATGTGGGTACTGGACACCAAATCCAGGTTCTGAACAAGAGCAGTAACTAGCACTCCTAACCACTAGGCTATCTCTTCAGCCTTGATAGTCAATTGTCAGCTTGACACAATCTGAAGTAACTGGGAAGGGAGGGTCTCGATGAAGGACTGTCTAGATTGGGTTGGTCAATGAGCAATGATCTTCATTAGTGGGAGGACACTTCCATTGTTGGTGGCACCTTTTCCTGGGCAGGGGATTCCGGATATTATAGGAGTGGAGAAAGTGAGCTGAGCACTAATATACATCCGTTAATAACTCATTGTTCTCTGGTCTTGGTTCTGATACAATGTGACCAAGCTCAATAGGAAGTCAAGCTGTGAGTGTGTGCCTGTATACACACACGCATGCACACATGTACATACCTGCCTGCCTGTATGTATGTATGTCTGTGTATCATGTGTGTGTGTCTTATATGTGTGTATATGTGTTTCTATGTGTTTATATGTACCTGTGTGTCTGTGTGTTGAGATGGAAGTCTGAACTACCTTTCCCCATGTTCTATTTCCTATTTGTTTCCTATGTGGGTCTACCAACAGAAGGCACCAACAGGAGAACAAGGCCTGAAAGAAAGAGAAAACAGTCCTACCTTGATTCTGGAAACTATCCTCACCTGCAGGAGCCTGCTCCCATGGCTGTGAGGCCATGGTCATGAACCACAGCAGTCTTGGCAGTTGTTACTCCATTTAGATTTGCTCATCAGTTCGCTTCAGGTCACTAGGTGCTGGTGCTGTTTAGCATGAATCCCTCAAGTACCTAACACACACATGCACACACACACACACACACACACACACACACTTATAAGTTCCTTATGATTTCTAAAGTTCTCATTTCTTTGACCATGTGCCTACCAACTCTGTGTTAGACAAATGAAATAGTAAACAATTATTCTCTGATGTGAAGAGCTGCTCTTGAAGAACTAGCCCCTCCCTCGCCAGCCCACCTCTCCTGGCTTACAGAAACCTAGAGAGACCTCCTCTGGATTTAACACAGGTCTTCTCAACAGCACACCACCCTCCTGTCCTAGTTCCTGATGCCCACAGTGTAGCCGGATGATGGAAAGGAAGCAGAGGGTCTCTGCACATCCTAAAGGAAGTTCAGGAATAAGAGAAAAGGAGTGGGAAAATGGGATATGCTGTTGTCAAAAGAAAAGAACTCTAAGAACTAGTTGGATAAATTATATAAAGATACAATTCATTGGAATTTGGGGTAGGAGAGAATTGTTTAATTTGAGGTAAATAGAAAACATACAGGAATACAAGAATGAATTATTGGGGCTCCAGAAACGAATATAGCTAGAGCTTCAACAGCAAGTCTCCAGGGAATAGTTAGAGAATAAAATAATATCCTATCAAAGAGTTGGTAAGACCCTCTCCTCATACTAGGTCACCATGAGGAAGTGCTTAGTCTGACTGCAAATCCATCTTTGTTAATACAAAGGAGACCTGTCCTTTCCTAAACAGAAATAGAGGAGGAAAAGATTGGAAAGTGGGAACAGAGGGGTAGGAAGGGACTGGGAGGAGAGGAGGGAGGGGAAATTGCAGCTGGGATGTAAAATAAATAAGTTAAGAAAAAGAAGAAGAGGAAGAAGAAGGAGGAGAAGGAAGAAGAAGAAGGAGAAGGAGGAGGAGGAGGAGGAGGAAGAGGAGGAGGGGAAGGGGGAGGGGGAGGGAGAGAAGAAGAGAAGCCTGAGAGGGCCTGTGATATTTAGTACTGTCAACTGCAAAGCCTTGAGGCACACTTATAAGAGATTGTCTAGATTAATGTTACCTTCTTAGAATGTTCATGAGGAATTTCTAACTACACTACTTGATGTGGAAAGACCCCTTTTAAATGTAGTGGCACCACTCCCTGGTCAGCAGATCCAGAGTGGTACAAAACAGGCAGGAAAAGCTAAGCACTCGTTTGCCAGTGTTCATTCATTGCTTTCTGCTCTTAACTATGAATGGAATGTGACTAGCAGCTTCAAGTTCCCACAGCCTTGTCTTTCCCACAATGACCGGTGTAGGCTGGAGCTGTGATCCAAACAAACCCTTATGCCCTAAAGTTTCTTTGGTTAGGATGTTTTATCCCAGCAACAGGAAAAGAAACTAAGACAAAGCTCTTCAATGTTAGATCAAAGGCCTGATGGCTACCCCCCTGCTTAATTGACTATGACCATGTTATAGATAAACTCAGAATGTACCACCATAAAACAACCCCTGATTGTGCCCGTGGAGTCAGTGGGCAGCACTTCAGACAGAGCCCCCACAGAAACAGCTTGTCTCTGCTCTGCTCGGTAGTGTCTGGGGCTCACCTGGACGACTCGGAAGCTCACAGAATGATATGAAGTCTCATTCCTTCATGTTCTGGAGACTGCCGCTCCTATTTGCTGGTGGCCTCTTCAAAGGGGCAAGCTCAGATTCCCTTCAGCAGAATTCCTGCATTTCCAAAAAAAAAAAAAAGGAAAAAGTGGATGAGAGATAGTGGGAAAGAAAGCAGAGGAGGGGAATACAGACAAACAGAGACAGAGAATCAGAGGGAGACAAGCCAAGATATCTTCTCCCTTTATGATCTAACACTAGAAATCACATACATTTCTTTTTTTTTTTTTTTTTCCACATACATTTCTTGGTCACACATTTGTTTTGTTTTTTGGTTGTAACACTCAATCCTTCCTATTGTCTTTCTTATTATTTTTTGAGATTATAATATAATTACATCATTTCCCCCTTCCCTTCCTCCCAGCTACCCCTCCTTTTCAAATGGATTCTTTTCTCATTAATTGTTGCTAGACACACACACACACACACATTTCTAATTACATAAGTATCTTCTCAGTCTGTATATTCCTTGTACCTCTGTTCTCAGGGCTGATTGTTTGGTGTTGAATAACCGCATGGTGCTCTCTTCCCTGGGGAAGGCTATTTCTTCAGCTCTCAGTATTTCTTAGTTGCCCATAGTTCATTGTGCAGGGTTGAGGCTTCCTGGGCTTAGAAAAACTTCATTTCTTAATTGACACAGTATTGGTTGCAACGAAAGAAAATACATGGATAGATGGATCCAAATCTAGAAGATGCTATCAACCATTCTTTTGGATAACTCAATAGAGTTATCCAATATTCTTCCAATAGAAGAAATATATGAGAAGCTACAGCCTAGTAGTCACAGACAGATATATAGATGGATCTCAAATTGCATAAAATAATTGAGTAAACAGAACCAGTGGAGAACCTGGCATCCTGGCTTCCAGTATATGAGATCTGTCACTGTGTACAATGTCTTTCAGCACCCAGAGTCCTCTCTTGTAAACCCCAATGCTGCATGTCCCAAAGTGTGTTCTGTGGAATATCCGTCTCATAAGACTCTAGCATAGAGAACCCTGAATCCTAAAGGCTATAGGCTGACTCCATCCTTAATCTAAAACTTGGAGATTCTCAATGCTTTTAACAGAGCCAAACCTTCCAGAAATGTGACATTCAGAAAACCCTGTTTGATGCTGTTTATTCGGTCTCCAGCTGTTTGGTCACTAATTTCCACTTAATACTCTTATTCTTTTTACTAATTAGCATCCTATGGAGTAACTGTAATGATCAATGTCTCAATTTCCTTTGGACACAATAATAAAGGACCAATCAACCACTACTCATCAACACCTAATTCTGAAAACAAATTAAATGTATGCTGCATTGATTATGTTTTTGCCCAATAGAGGCAAAACTAAAAAACAATGGAAGGTTTGAGCTCTTTCTAAAGTGTCTAAGGGAGATGCCAATGAAAGACATGATCTCCTTCCAAACCTTGGTTTGGCCAAGTGAGAATGGTTATTGCACGCTTTCATACCTATCAAGCCCTAGGCAAGGCTAAAATTAGGAAACTTTTGTATTTTACAATGAAAGATGGTAAGAAGCTGTTGCTAACAGACTTCTCCTGGCTTAAGCTGAGAATGGCAGTGTTCTGGGAGGACAAGCCTGTGTCCCCAGACACTCAGCGTGATGGATCACAGACACAACCAACTTGTACTGCAGCAGCTTGCTATCTTCTGCCCCCTCTCTTTTCCCCTTTTCTTGTTTCTCACTTCTCTGAGAGACCATTGTTTCTGGCCCTGCTAGAAAATGCCTTTACTTAAACAAGGAACCCTAACCAGGCACCCTTAATATCACCCAGTCTGCCATGTATCAAGGCGACATCTCCATTTGATAGCAGAAGCAGGCTCTGGGCTCAGGCTCAGGCTCTTTTATTGGGTTAAAAAAATAAATGAAATTTCTATTGAACATTACTCTGTAGCTGGATGATTCTGGTTTCCTGGTGATTCTGTCTTGTCTCAGACTCTCATGTGCTTAACTTTCTTCCTCTCACAGCCTGAGCCCTATGCTTGACCTCAGACACCTTACTCATCTGGCGAGCTCGTTTCTTTTGCCTCATCCTTTTGGCTCAAATTTGATCTAAAATCAGCATCCCAAAGTTAGTACACAAAGCTGCCTCCTCTGTGCCCAGCACAGCACAGCTACAGACTCTGGTCCCCATCACAAAAGGACTGACGAGCAACTTCCAGTCCTTACTGTTATTCTTGGTCAGTCCCTTCTGCAGTCGTTCAGTAACCATGTCAAAAGTTTCCTATTATTCTCAGACACCTATGAAACACCTCCTACGGACCTGGCGTTCCAAGAGAGATTGTACTTCTCTTGAACAGGTGTAAGCGGAGACTGCTCTTTCGTCCCCAGCCACCTAGACCCGAATAATCACACAAAAATTACATTAATCACAACACTGCTTGGCCAATGACTGGGTGTATTCCTAGATAGCTCTTACATCTTAAATTAACCCATTTTTATTGATCTATATATCATTATGAGGCTGTGGCCTACCAGTAAGGTTCTGGCGTCTGTCTCCTTCAGCAGCTACATGGTGTCTCCCTGACTCTGCCTTCTCTCTCTCTCTCTTTCTTTGTGTGTGTGTGTGTGTGTGTGTGTGTGTGTGTGTGTGTTTGGATTTCCTGCCTGACTTTACTCTGCTAAGCCATTGGCCAAAATAACTTTATACATTTTCCAATAAAAGCAACACATATGCAGAAGGCCATCTCATATCAAACATGGAACTCATCACCAAAAACAAGTTCCTGGTCTCCAATTCCCAGTATCTGCAATTCTATGAGATTCTCTTCTTTGCCAACCAAGTCACGTCCACAAACAAGACAACCCTAATCCCATGTCTGAGACTGCTCGTGTTCTTCCCTCTACTTGGAATGGTCCTCTGCTCTTCACCTGCTGGGTCTTTCTTGGCATTCAGATGTATTTCCTTAATGTCTCTTCAGTGAGGTTCCACAGCGCATTCCATATAAAGCAATCAGTCAGGCATTCTGTCAATTCATCTCATGGCTCTTAAGTTGCTTTTTGCATTAGAGGATAATTACTTTGGCCTGGTGCTCTGTCCCCATAGCCTATCCCTGTGCCAGGCATAAAGCAATGTTTATCAAATGTACTTTAGTCGAATTCATGAAAGGTTTGGTGGGAGAGGGTGATCACCAATGACTCCTATGGGGTAGAATAGATTGCTATGAAGGTCGGTCCCCATTCAAGATGCATCCTTGAACTCTGAGACAAATCTGTTCTCTGATAGCTCATTTGCTGAGGGCAGGTATAGAGTGGATAAACAGTAATAATCATGGGCAGGGGGTTGCCAAAACTGTATAATAGAATTAATAGACCAAAGTGTGAAGACATTTACAAGAGATTGTTTATAACATTGAATCTCTGTGGAGTCCATACTGCAAAAGAAAGTAGTTAGAAACTGAAAAACCGATGGAAACGAAAAGTTTAATGAACAACTAAAAAGTGAGACAGCGGTGCCCCCAGAGTGGAAAAACACAGCCTTTAGATGAGATGTCATCAATTGGGAAAGGGAAACAAAAGAGGAAAACACCAGACTATACACTAGATTACTGCAGGGCTTTAGCTTCACCTGGCAATGTCCAAGCACATTGCCTGTGCATTCTTCTGCCCGAGGAAGCTTCCCCTTGGCTACAGTGGGTGTTATATAACCAGAGTATTTCTTGTCTCACATGGGGCCACATCAGGAAGGACACAGATCACCCTGTAGGCTGATGGCCTCTTGGAATGCTTCCTTCTACAGCATTCTCCCCTTCCTTCTCTACCTGGGTTAGAAAACTGTTCCTTGAATCTTGACAGCTCAAGGCATTTCTCAGTCACTTCTTCCAAACAACGGCATCTGGGGCTGCTTTCCCTCTAAATGCGGACATCAACAAGCCTGAAGGCAGTACCATGTTCACATCCATCTCAAAGCACAATGGATTCAGCATGGAGGAGTCGGCGATCAACAGCTGAATAACTAAATGAATAAACGAATGCTAGATTTGGGCACAGAATCAGAGACTGATACAAATGCTATAATACCGTTCTCAGGCCACTAGATCACCTGCAGGGACCAGGTTCTTCTAAGTTAGAGGTAACGGGGCTCAGAGGCACAGGTCAGATGCAGCAGTCAGCAATGGCTGCTGTGAACTTAGAAATTCAGGCTATATCTGAATGTAACCAAAAAAAAAAAAAAAAAAACCCAGGATTGATTGCTGATGCCTAGCACAGGTGAGGGAATGGCCAGTGATGGTACGCATGCCACATATAGTCTTTGCCTCAGCATCCAAGCACTTCTGCAAAGCCCAGGTCTCTGGCCTCTTTGCATGGCAAGTAAAAATCATTCCCACATAGCCAGAATCAGGCTCCAGCTCTACACTTACTGAATAGTGTGTGTTTAGGGCTACGGCAGTAGAGCTGGAACGGAATTTTAAAAAGGAAGGCAGACCACATGCTTCCTAGAAACAGACCCCAAAATGCAAAGCAGAAAACATCCTTCCAGAGGCAAAAAAAAAAAAAGAGGGTTTCCTGTGAAGTTCATAGCTAGAATGTCGGAGAAAGTGTTAGCAAAATTATGTCTGCTGGTTCACAGTGCTTCCCGTGCATTGCTCAAGGGTAGCGCGAGATAACAACTCTGTTTTGAATATGTTTAGATGTTTTGTTACCAGAGGCAGCTACAGAAAGCCTGCGTCTCCTGACTGCACAGGAAAAGGAAGACCAAAAAGGAGCATTGTGCATTACTCACTCTCCAGAGCATTTTGTAAACACCTGAGGCATGACTCGCTTGGGGAGTGGTGGGTGGACAGCCTTTGAAATGAAAGCGAGTGTCAGGTTAGTTTTCTTCAAATAAAGGGTGTCTCCAACACCTCCAGGTCCGTGACAGACAGGGGCTCTCAGAGGTTTGCCTCGTTCTCCTAGTTGGCTTGGTCGGAAGGAATAGTGAGCACCCAACCGCCCTCCCATGTCCTGAGGTGGGCACCTCCGAGGGCACCCCCGCCTAGCACTGCTGTGTGCCTCTACACCCTCCCGCTGCTCTCCTGGGTATATTGGTGCATTTTACTGGCAGAAATGATCTATCGGGGACAGGGAAGCCTGAGACTCTCTTTGGAACAAGATCCGTACTGTGCCTGCTGTGTATGTTACGTTTCTGTGCTCATACCTCTCCCAATGTCACACTTGACAATATGATTTCCCCTTTTCTCTAGATAGTCAACATTTATACAAATGCATCAACTCCGCTACCTACTGACCCCAAGAGAGACCCTGCTTTGATGATATCAACTTTTGGCTTGTGGTTTTTTGTTTTTTGGTTTTTCATAGAGAAGCACAGGCTGGGGGTGGGACTCTGATTCATAGCCCATTTCCAACAGTTTGATTCAGGAGACCTTAGGCAACCTTGCTAGAGTTCTTCATCTGTGAAGAAAATGCACTATTACCTCTTAGTGCAGAGTTCTTTTGAGGCTAAAATGTTATACAAGATATAAGAAAATTCTTGCTCACTGCCTGGTACACAGTAAGTGGTTGCTTATATGTTCTTCTGAATTGAAATATGCCTCCTAAAGAGAGGAAGGAGGCTTGTAACAGAAGAAGCTAAGGAAACTAACAAGGCTTAGGAGGCTCACTAAAGTTACAGGACTCACAAAGCCCCTCCCCAAGTTCATGAAAGAGGTAAACTTGATGTGGGAGTGTCATATATCAATCTGTTGATTTCATTGGCTGAGTAATAAAGAAACTGCTGGCCCTGATAGGTTATAAGATAGGTGGGCGGAATAAACAGGATAGGATGCTGGGTGGAAGAGGAAGTGAGGTCAGACTCTGCTCTGTTCCCGGAGAGACTCGACAGCTCTGCGCTGGAGCAGAGACACCATGATGGAAGGAGGCTAGAATCTTCCCGGTAAGCGCACCTTGGGGTGCTTACACGCATTATTAGAAATGGGCTAGTCCAGGTGCGAGAATTAGCCTGTAAGGGCTAGAGTTCATGGGCCAAGCAGTTCTTAAATGAATACAGTTTGTGTGTTGTTATTTCGGGCATAAGCTAGCCAAGCGGCCGGGGTGTTGGGGACGCAGCCCCGCCGCTTCATATTTCAACATAAACTAGACCAGATTTTTGGTGGAAATGACTGGAAGGTGAGGGGAGAGCTCCAGGGATGTGGCATTTCCGAGTTGCCACCCATGATGCTGTGGGGATGTTCACTGATGGCAGCTATAGGAGGCATTCAGGCTCCTGAATTAAGCTAGACTTAGATTCAAACATTTCTTTGTTCTACTGTTGGTGTATCGAAGTAATTAAATGCTTTTTCTTGTCTCTACAGAAAAAGTCACGTGGCACAGGCTTTCAGAAATGAATAGATTCTTCTTTTTCTGTCCTCCACTTTTAACTCTGATGTGTTGAGAATCCATACTTGGGATCACTTCAGTGCTGATTACAGAATCCAAAGACCTCCTCTCCATTCTACTCTAGTATATCCCAGCCATCTCTCATCCATAAGGAAGTTGAAATACTGGAAACTACCCATATACAAAAGGTAAAAGTCCTAAAATTCTCGCCCTCTGAATCCCAGATTCCCTGTACCCTCCCTGCTAAAAAGCTTCTGGGTCCTCACTGTGACAGCCAACCATCTGCCTTTCTGCTTGGGTTGATCTCTCCTGAGAAGCCTTGCCAACTCCATTCATTCCACTACCCAGGCAAACCCCAGGCTGGGCATTTCTGCCTTCTCCCTTAAGAGCACCCTTGACATTCCCGACTCCTAGTTAACTGATGTGTCCCTTATCATTCTCCAGGCTCTGGAAACACCATCTACTTTAAGCTAAAGAAAACCTTCTATTACCGATTCTCAGCCCATTGGGGATTGGATTGGTCCCCTCTGTGTTGACTCGCCTTTGCTGGCTCCCCACACCATTGGCCCTTCTGAGATTGTGTTCCCACCCCCACTGGCTCCTTCCCAGCAGTGGCATTGCCTCTCCTACTGCAGACACCCAAGCTAATATGAAGGTGGCATCAAAGCGTCTCGGTAAATGCATCTGCTCATTTAAGAGTCTCTGGTGACTTCTAATGGCTACATCCTCAACGGCTTCCCAGCACTTCATCCAATTCCTTCATGAAGCCAGCCCGCTCCTTGTCATCGCTAGACAATACTTAATTTTCTGGTCTCTCTCCTCACTAGATCATCTTCCTCCTCCAAGCCCTGAAAGAATGGGTTACCAGAATTCTGAACCACAGCCTTTGACCCTTTTCCCTCCAGCATCTCACTAATGGCATCTTCCTCCATTCCTTTTCTCCAGAGGAGTTCTCCTAAAGCCTCTGCCTCAGGTTCCACAAAGGCTTCAGTGGATTCCACTGGGTTATTCTGTGGACTCCGCAAACTCCACACCTTCCACTGTTATCTTTCCCCTTTCTCTCGCTCCTTTCCTCTTTATGCGTATGCCACCATCGTTCTTGGCATTTTCCCTGCTCCCGTCCTCGACAGCCCAGTCATACCACGTTACATGTACATCAGTTCTCCAGTCAATCACCACCTCTCTTTCTTGTTTGCACCGCCCTCATCCATGCCCTCAGAACCCTCACACAAAATATAACAGCCTCAGAATGGCTTTGGGGTCTTTCTAAATCCCAAGGTCCCCACTGCCAAATTGCCGGACTAATCATTTCTATCTAAATCACCGCTCAGCTTGGAATTCTGAAACCACACCTTGCTTTTCAGTTCTGCTTTCCTCAATGGAACTGAAAGCCAGTGTTGAGTCTGGAAGATCACTGTCCACAAAGCCATGACTATATTTCCTACCTTCCAGTGACAGTGTCCAGCAGATCACTGTCTCCAAAGACAGGCTTGCATGTCCTGCCTTCATGCTTCTGTTAGCGTGAGCCAGATCGCTTCCATTGTTTGTGTTAGATCATTTCCCCAGTGTCGACTGGAAAGGAAGATCTTATGCATTGTCCAAGTCTCATGTTCATACACAGTTCTTTGAGCCACCATCAAGCATAGCCTTGCCTCATCCTCTGCAAGCAGAGCTTTGCCCTTTGTTTAGGGTTTTTATTTATTTGTTTTGAAACAAGGTCACCCCCAGTAGCTCAGTCTAGCCTAGGACTCACCATGTAGCCCAGACTAGCCTCAAACTTAGGATCCTCTTGCCACATCGTTCCCCTCTAGATTACTAGACAGAAAGGATTCTGCATTACTTCCTTCTGCCTTTTGCTTACAAAGGGTCCCCTGAGCTGAAGGTTCCTGTCCCTCTTGCTACCAAGCTTCTAGAACGTTTTTTTGTAAGCTATAGCTACTGCGCTAAGCAACACTCCCCTCCTTACTCTTTCCATCTTGCCTTGATCTGCTACTTCTGTGCAGCCAAAGGCTCCAGCTACCACTGTCACCAACTGCCCTTCAGTCGAAAAGTCCCCTCTACCCCCTATGAGCCTAGCAGCCAGTGATTCCAATAGTGGAATCCCTGACTTTCCAGCCCTACTTTCTGAAAAGCCAAAAGTCTGTCAATGGAAAAAGTGAACTTGCATGACCATTTCTTTTCTCAGCTAAAAAATAGCATTATGAACATTTCAACTGTACTTTTTCTTTGATAAAACACAGAGTTAGAGCTTATTTTGATGCTTCCATCCACATTTTTTTTGCTCTTTAATAATCAGGGGCAATTCAATGAAACAGTTAATCACATAAGCATTTTGTAGGGGTCAGACTTTTCCATGCAGAAACTCTTGGAGGCTTGTAGATAATATCAAAAGTTTGAATCATCTACATGCTGTTGTAAGAAACTCTATATCTGGTCCACAAAACTTGGCTTAGGCATATCGAACACAGTAGGACAAACGGAAGCGTGCACAAGGTCGAGACTCACAAATGCACTGGCCCAACATTCAGGGTCTCTTCCTGACCCCTTGATAGTCCTACCTGACAGTTAAGCTCAAAGCCGAAGCTCAGGGTCCTACATGTGGCCATTCTCGGTTTGCACAGAACAGAGGCGTGGCACTTAACTGCATAAGGAACAGAAGAAACTGCTGTGGTCTTGCGTGGGATTGCAATGGTGTTTTATAATGGATAAACGACAACATGTTACATGATTGCAATGTGTTGGAACCTTGTTTATATGGAAAATTCATTCACATTCAAAATGACTCCAAATTGCATTCTAAAACGTGCTCCACTGTAATTTCCTAGAAGACAAGGCCCATTACTGGCTCTTCTTTATATCATATTTCTAATGTAAATGCCCCAAAGTTCTTATCATAAGCATGATGGAATGAATTAGTATAAAAGGAGACGTGAATTGGCCAACAAGAAGCCTCTAAAAATGTGACTGACCACTTGAACAAACCTCTCTGAGTTACCATTTCAAGCAGACTCTTCCCCAAATAAGAAACAGAAAGCCAATAGGTAGGGAAACAATAGCATACATTTTCGCCTCATCAGATTGTATTTCCTCGTGTGCAAACCAGCAGAACCAACTTGCGTGGAATTTGACACAAGTCTTCCTGCAACAGCAAAGGAAAATTATTCAGTTTTCCTTGGCTCCAAAGCAAACTTAAACTGGAGTTGGACCAGGGAGGGAGTGAGAGGCAGAGACGCATCCACAGGATGGACGCCTGCGGAATAAACTCCCACAGAATGGATGCGTCCCCCGCTTCCTGGGCTTTTCATTCGCTCCCTCTCGCTGGCTAGTTAGAAGGCAGGAAAATGTTGAACTTATGCCATAAATGGGGTTGTCAGTGCCTCGGTGCCTACTATTCAAGAAGCCACTTAGCTTGAGGCTCTGTATTTTTACCCCATGGAGACTATGCACACACACACACACACACACACACACACACACACACTCTCTCTCTCTCTCTATTTCAGCCAGAGCTGGCTCTTCTACTGAGAATCTCTTCCCTGGGACAGACATCAATAGAGCAAGGAAATTGTCTCTACCCCTGGACCTGTTACCAGGGCTCCCTCTTTTCAATGCTTGCCACAGCCATGCTCTGAGAAACATTTCTCTCTGCTCCTCTCTTTGTCCCACTGCGCCAGAAACAAGGACCAGCAAAAGAACAGTCATTATTTGTGTTTGGCAAGGGAAGCAGCAGTAAGAGCTGGGGGAGGGGGGTATGTAAATGTCAGAGTGAGGATGTGAGATGTGAATGAGGCCAGGACAGGAAGCTTCAAGCAGTGAATTAGTGGAGGGGAGTCTCAATTACAGAGACAAGTCATTGATATCAAGAAAGAGGGGGGGGGTGCTTCACACCAAAAACCAAAACACAACGAAATCCTCAAATTCAAATGCTGCTTCCACCTAGATCGCTTCCGGACTGAGGACTTACAGAGATTATGGAATTAAATGTCCACAGATCACATCCTGACTCTGCCACGTGTCTCTTAGGATTTATATAGATTAACTTCTTAATTGAGCTGGGCCTCAGTTTCCTCATCAATAAAGCAGTGAGAATAACCGTAATTCATAGAGCTGGAGGAAGGCCCAAAGAAGCTGATGTTTAGAGCAGGCGAGGAAAGGACCAGTGTCTGGCACACTGGATGCAAAAGCTGCTGTATTTCTGATAATCATCTCATAAGAGTCACTTCCAAGGGGCTGGAGAGGTGGCTCACTGGTTAAGAGCACTGACTGCTCTTACAGAGGACCCAGATTCAATTGCCATCACCCGCATGGTGGCTCACAACCATCCATAGCTCCAGTTCCAAAGGATTCTATGCCCTCTCCTGATCTTTGCAAACACCAGACGTGCAGGTGGTGCACAGATATGCAAACAAAACACTTGTACATATCAAATAAAAACTTTCAAAAACATTTTTTTCAAGTCACTTCAAGATCTTCTTTAGAGAAACAAAGGTAGCCGAACCAGCCATGTCCATCTCTCTATATTACCCATTCGAAGTGTGTAATTTGCCTTTTTGCCTTATACCTTCGAAAAACAGCTGCCTGAGCACAGGGCGGTGAGGCCCTGGGAGTGCGAAGGACATCAGAAATACAGACAACACAAACCCACCTCCGTGGCTGCTGCTGCTACCCACACAGCAAACATGGGGTCTGTACCATACCGAATCCCGCCTTGGGGAGAGGCTTTAGGAGGAAACAGAGCTCCCCTTTAGCAATTGCAGACATAATGTTCCCAGTCAAGTACATTCCTGCTGCTCTATTCTTCCTTCCAAGTGGGCTTCACAACAAATCGTTAGGAGGATACAGTAGGTTAAAGTCTGCTGCCCTACTCCAAACCCAGCTCATACAGAGCTCGAAGACTCAGCGGGCTCAGTGGGAGGTCTTGCGGGGACCAGTTTCTAAGGGCCACTAGAACATCAGTAGGACACCAAATCTCACTTGAGTATCATTGAATACCTAAAAATGGGCTTGCCAAAAATCCTGAGGCTGGCAATGTAACTCAGTGGTAAAGTTCTTGCTTACAATGTACAAGGGGTGGGGGGGGGGGCACTGAAGAGCATTGTGTGTGACTGGGAAAGCCCAAGGAACCAGGAAGTCTCGCATGGCATTCCGCTGTTTTCCGGAGGGATCTGTTCTTGTGTGTGCTGCAGTGTGGGGGCGGTGGTGAATAGTGAGGACTACTCACAGCACTCTGGACACCCAGGGGCCTGTGCTGGGAACAACACAGAAAAGAATGCTCTCTCTGCCACGCTGTCTCGTGTACTTAGGAACTCATCACTAAGTGCTTAAGAGAGCTGAGCCTTTTCCAGGAAGTTAACCCTAGTCCCTTCCTGCTGTCCCTGGTACTGAGTAAACTGACATGCCCAAGAGGGTCTTGAGTTGACATTTCAGGTGACCAGAATGAGGCTACCATGAGCAAGCTCCCGCCAAGCTGAAACCGCTCACTGCTTGCTTCCTGCCCTCATAGAACACAAAGGCTCCAGGATTCAGGATGGCCTGGAACAGTGGTGTTTGATCAGAGGGACAGCAACCGTCTCCCAAATGCTGTGACGATCCTTGATGAGGTCGTCATCTCCACAGCATCTTTAGAAGATAATGAAAACATGTGTCGGGGAACTGTAACTGAGGCCTCCCTGTGGTACTAGTCCTTACACATAGCACACACGTATACACATACACACATACACTCACACAGTCACGCATGAACATGCACACAGACAAACAAAGAGCAACACAAAACCTACACATGCATTCATGCACACACACATACACATACACACATTCTCTCGTGCGTCCTGGGCTCTGCATCACAGACCACTGTTGTGGTCAGAGTGTGAAGTGTCCCACACAGTCTCATGTGTTCCCCCCTGATGACACTGTTTTAGGATGCCGTGAAGTCTTTGGGGAGTGGCGCTGAGCTGAGGGCTAAGAGTCACGGGGAAGGAATAGTCTCAGAGGTCAGCCAGCACCACTGCCAGCTGATCTTGGTTTTCACACATTGATTCAGAGCAATAAAAAGAAGCCAAAGTGCAAATTCTCGCAGCCACTCTTAGCCTCCCTGCCTTCTCCACTGTGACGGGCTGTATCTCTCAACCCGTGAAAAAACCCTTCCTTCAGGTTGCTTTTGCCAGTTACTTGGTCGCAAGGACAAAAGAAGTAACCAGCGCAGCCCCCATCTCCGCTGAGCTTGGAAACTATAGGCGGCTTCTCAGTGAACTTTCTTCCTAGCACCACCAGCCAGATTGCATGGACACGCATGTGCACATGCCTTGTACCAAACACGCATGTGTGTGCAGAGTGGGCATGCTGCAAGGAGTACACATGTGTGTACCCAAACCGCCATAACTAGGTTCCTGGTAAAACAGGCATCATTTCCCCTTCCAGGAATTGTTCAGCACAGTTCAAGAATCCTACTCAAGACGATTCAAAGGAGCCATTTCCCCAACCACCGGATCATCTTCACTTTGGAAACGATTAGCTGTTGTGGCAAATGGAAAACCAACCGGGAAGCGATTGTTCCTGGGAAAGCGTCTTCGCCTGTCTCCCCTGTTAAGTGTGTTTCTCAGACTGTTGTTTCGTCTCACTCCCCTCAGGACTCTGCCCTTCGCTGGCTCCACGCACCAGTATAATTCACCTATTTGCTTCAATTTTAAAATGCCAGCGTATTTTGAGGACTATAGCCTTTGGAGGGGGTGAGCAGCTGGTGGGGGCGTGGGTGAGCGTGAAAAGAGAGAGACGTCAAAAAAAGAAGAAAAGAGAGAAGACATCTAAAAGAATAAAATTAAGAAGGCATATGGAACCAAGAAGAGACTAAAAAATAAAAGGGGAAGGGAAGAAAAGACGAAGAAAGAAATTAAATAAGAGGAAAAGGAAGTTTAAAAAAGAGAGAGCAAGCCAAGAGGCCCAGTAGTTCATTCAAATGCGCGCATCCGTTGGACTGGGCTCTGCAGTGGTGGAACCCAGCAGCCAGAGGGCTTGATGACCTCAGCCTACTTCCAACAGGTTTCTTTGACTAGACTCACACCAAGTACGAAAGCCCTACAGGCTGCCACGTGTCGCAGGACCAGAGTTCTCCAGAGGAGCAAGAGGGTGCCCAATAGAGGGCGCTGTACAACGGGCAACACGATCGCTGCCTTTATCCAAGTGCCTCCTTCGATGGACTTCTCCACGGGTGAAGCATGCCCCACTGTGATAAACGGCCAATTTTCAGACCAGCAAAGGCAACGGAGACCCTTCAAAAGCCAGCCATCAACTCCGCCTAGAAACAACTAGCTTCTTGAGGGGAGAAAAAGCACAAATCAATAACCCCGAAAACAATTGTACCAGGGCTGGAGAGATTGTTTGGTAGCTAAGAGCAGTTGCTACTCTTTCAGAGAACCTGGGTTCAACTCCCAGCACCCGTATGGCAGCTCACAACTGCCAAACTCCAGTTCCAGGAGATCTGACACCCTCTTCTGAAACCCACAAGCACCAAAAACACATGTGATACATATACATACATTCAGACAACACTTTCATACACAGAAACTAAAAATAAAATCAATGTTTTTTTAATTGATTAAAAATAAAACAATGGTACCCAGATAGGTATTCCTACACCAAGAAGTGCAGAAATCATACCGTATCAAATAAAACAATGCCACCTCTGCAAACAAAATACAGTCGATTGTCTGCTGCTGCTAGGTAGCAAGACTACATTCTCTCTCCTCATTTGCTGCTGACCAGTGTCCTCCCATATGTTCCCATCAGTAAATGTTGAAAGGTTTTTAAAGCTTATGCTTTAATGTGCAAGCTCACACTGATTTGTACACGTCTACAAGGGCAGAGACGGAAAAAAACACCACTTTGGAGTGACTCAAGCTCACAATTAATAATTGAGACTCTCTTTCTCCTTTTCCCTTGCCTTTTTTCTCTCTGAACAAGAATGCGCTCTTCAGCCTGCTAAGCTCAGCTCACTCCCACTGATAACTCACCAGAGATCATAATTTATGGACAATTGGAGCTGCAGAAACATCTCTTAGAAGGGATAGAGCAGATCCATAGCAACAATTCTTCAGGGGAATATTAATCCCCGGCTTTATGTAGTGCTAAGTGTACAATAGTAATCAGAACTTGAGTAGAAGCCGCTAATCATTGAGGGAAAAGGCTGTATAAAGAATTCATAATGGAATTAGCCTGCGGCAAACAAAGAAAGACAAAATTAAATCAGCCATCAAATTGCACCAAGGAATTTTAATTTACAGGTTAATGTAGGATTATGTAACTAATCACAGCTAACATTTTCAGCGAACAACCAATAAAAATTCTGCCCTTTTTTTCTTTCTAATCTTACTAATGGTATTCCAATAACATACCTTCATTGCTCTATAATATGCTTTTAAAACTGGGTCTCGAAAATGCTAAGTCTTTCCAATTGTCTGAAACAGAGAAGAAACTGTTTTTGAAATAATCCATCAAAAGTGTGGACCTAGGAAGAGCCGCTCCCCAGTTCATCCCAGACCCAATAATATCTGGGTAAGTTTGCATAAAGCAGATTTACATAACCGTATAGCTTTAAAGTATATGTATGTCTCTCATGCAGTGCAGGGAGTGAAAATGAGACAAAGGAGACTAAATTAAATATGTGAAACTAATTTGGAGCACAAAGTATATCAGCTAATTCTAAATAAAACCACTGCCATAGATTTATATGTCAATATTGCAGACATATCCGATGACACACACACCAAGGATTGCACTAACAGGGTTTTCATGGTTTATAAATGTGAACATCATAAAAAGAAATAAGGTTTCTGGGCTAAAAAGTTGATTAGCATTCCCCAGGGGAGGGGGCTGGAGTCTTGTCTACTCCCCAGTTATATTTTGATATCAACCAATGCATGGCAAAGACAGAAAAAAAATACCTCTATACAATCTGAAAAATTATCTGAAACCCACAGCTTCATAAATATAAATATGTAAACAGACAGCATAACTCTTTGCACATTGGCAAGGAGAATCTCCAAATTTATACTGTACGCTTAAAAAGACATCCGTTTAATCAAAAAGATCTTTTTCCAACATATGGCAGAAGGAAAATTATTACAAATGGGGTAAAAAGTATGTTCATAAGCTTTACTTCACGGGGGAAGAATGCTGGGGGAGAGGCGGCCGCGGTCTTCCTGCACATGCTTTGCTGGTGGAGAACAATGTGGGAAAGCCTCATTTTCCTTTCATGTAAATGTTCATTTTATGGAAGCAGCAACATTCGGCCCAGTTATTAGCAGAGGAGTTTTGTTGCTTTATAAAGTCTAATTTTAAGATGCTCACTTCCAAAAAAACATTATGGTGTCAATTGCAGTACCCTTCAGCAATCCTGTAATAACTTTATTCAACCATTTCTAATTATAATTATATTTTCAATTCCTTTTAGCTATAGAAACTCTTTATCAATCAGAGCACAAGACAGAAAATTACTTTATTACAGCTACAGCTCGTTAGTCTGAGTGCTCTTAATGAAGCGGGCTCATAATCAGATGAAAATCATGCTGGAGAAAACTTGCATCATTAGTCTGGGCCTTAATTACCAAGAAATATAGTCACTAACAATGATATTCCCTTCCATGATATGGTGCATGCACCTTCTACACTAGTTGCAATTAATAATTCCACTGACTGCTACAGAATCTTTCCTATTTATTCACAACAATGGAGGGGGAAAATTCTAAATTTAATTGAGCGCTTCAGATGGTGTTCTCTCTCTCTCTCTCTCTCTCTCTCTCTCTCTCTCTCTCTCTCTCCCTCTCTTGTGCTCAGATTAAAATGTCACAAGGCTAATATTCTATCTTACAATAATTCATCATTTTAATTACATATTTTATGTATGTGAAATGTCTTTTTCAGCTTTTATGGGACAGGCTGACATTTTGGGGGGGACGCATCTAGGGAAACGGGTGGCCCCTCGTGAAGGTGGCTCCTGCCGCCCAGGACCACATTCGAGGGGGGGAGAAAATGTGCTGTCCTCAGATCAGCTCAACCGCTTCATCTGCACGGGGAGAAGCAGGCTTCAGGGAGAGGGTCCTTCACTGGAATGGCCTAGGTATCTTCGGATAGGCTGGGGACGGCGGTGGGGTGGCGATGCCTGGGGTGGGCGAGGCTGTGTCGCTGGCCTCTTTGTTAGGCATGATTGATCACAGACAGAATCAGCAACTTCCTTTGTGAAAGCCTGCTTTCTTCTGCCCGGGTTCATTTCACCCTTTCCTTGCCTCTTGCTTATGGAGATCCCTGCTTCTAACCTCGTAAGAAATGCCTTGGGAAGCGACCAAGCCTCTGGGCTGCCCTAGGGATCAGCACAGTGCACATCTCTGGATCCCAGAAGATGGCCACCTGAATTCTGGTGTTTTCTGCAGGCTGGCTTAAGCCTGAAACACGGGGCCATGGTGCCTCTGTTGCTGGTTTTCAAACACAAATTAGGTTCTTGGGCGCAGGCAAAGAGCACTGGGGAGGGCAGAGGGCAGTGGACTTGGCAGAGATAAATGAGATCCCTACTTGACCTCCCACCTCAGAGATGCCTGGTGCTGAACTTCCTGTCTGACACTGCCTTTACATGGGAATTGCTGCCAAACAGCTGATTCGATTCATCTGGGCTGCACTTTCCCCAGCCATCCGCCTTCCGAGCACCAAGAGCTCTGACAAATGAAATTGACAGAAGAGAATGACTTGGAAAAATCCACAACCCACATAGGAAGAGTTGGCTGGCATCGAAAAGAATGCTGATTTTATACAACCTTAGCATCCAGTTTCTATATCATGAATGCGAAGCTCCTCTACTAAAAGATCATTGGCTTCACACTGACTCTTGTTAAGCAAATGGGGACAGACTTCAGAAGCCAGCCATAAGGAAGAAAACTGCCCCCTCCACCTGAACTCAAACTGAGAACATACCAACGGCAGAATAGAGTCGTAAAATGAAAGCCCACCACCCAAAACTCCAGGCAGTGAGTACCTTGAAGGTAGAAACTGGCTGTCCCCTGAGGGACCCTTGACCCTCCCATCATGGCTACAGGTTCAAACAAAGTAGCAACAGCATGTGGTATGACCGTTCACACAGACTTCACAGGCAAGGGGAGCCCTGAGCAGGGATCTGGGTGAGAAGGGACCCTAGAAGAGATGGGACAGAACAGGAGAATGGGGACCTCCTGGAAAAGCATGTTTAGTGGACAGAAAGAGAATGACCTGGGCCGAGGCAAAAACAGGCAGACAAACAGCAGAAACGACAAGCAGCCCAGGAAGACAGCAGAGGAGAGAACAGTAATCAGAAACACACAGAGCATTTCCATAGGAAAAAAATGTCTGGCATTCTCTGAAGCCCAATGGCTTGCAAAACAGCTGGAGGGGTACACTGATCTCCAGGGGCAATGGATCCTAAGGCCCAGTCCGATGCCCTCAGAAGCAACCTCTGGAGAAGTAAGGAGGAAGAGTAGGGCAATGGCTGAGTTCCACGGGTTCCCGCTCATGTGATGTCATCTTCACCATTCTTGCCGTTGCCTTAGTCACTCCTTCACGCTTTCTCCTGACATCATTCCGCATACGTACAGAAGGGACTACGTATCCTCGTCTGGCTGTGACTGTCCACAGGCACAGCACCCAGAGCGCCCTAGACGGCAGAGGCTACAGGCTGCCTTCTACTATCCTGTCTCTGTCTCCACACCAGTTCCCTGATGGGTATGAGAAAGGGGGACAGCAGAGGCATCAAAGGAGAATAGAGCTACTTCACTTGGGAGGCTCTTGTCACCAGGCTAATGACCTCGTTGACATCATTGCCCTCCCTCAGTCCAACAGCTGCAGCATGAGAATGTCCTGCGCCCACCATACCAGCTGGGTGACATTCGGAGGATGATTTCACTTTCTCTGTGCCTCAGGTCGCAGGTTGCCTGGAACAAGGACAGTAAGAGCAGCTTTAGAAGTATGCGGCAAAGGGATTCTGAGATGAGGTAAAAGTGCTCAGGAGAATTTCAGACAGAGTTTCCAATCCCCATGTAAGGTGGTTTAAATTAGAAACACGCCCCCGTCCCATAGGCTCCTCAGGTATTTGGACACTTGGTTCCCAGTTGGTGATCTGTTTGGGGAGGCTTAGGTGGTACAGCTTTGTGGGAGGAAGTAAGTCATGAGAGGCAGGCATTTAGATAATATAACCCTACCCTACTTGTTTATTCTTCCTCATTCCTACTTGTGGTAAGATATGAGGTCTTGGCTTCCTGTTGCCCAGTCTGCCTCTGCCTGCCATCATGCTCCCCCTACAAAGATGGACTGTTATCCCTCTGAAATTATAAACCCAAATAAACTCCTTCTTTTACTGAGGTCCCTCTCTGAATTGCCATGATCATGATGTTTGTCGCAACAACGAAGAACTTAACTGATATACCAAGGCACATTGAAATCATCTAGCCCAAGTTTTCCTATTCTGCACCAAGCAGATCGGGGGTGCATCAGGTCAATGGATGAGGCCATCAGGGTTAAGACGCACTGATGCCGAGTCTTGAGGTCTATGCATGTGGATATATCAGTGGAAAGGCTTGCATGCTAGCAAGTGTGGAGTCCTTATCTGGGCCTCTGGGAGAGCCATGGGAATCTTGTAGTTCAAGATGTGAGGGTTTGGGGCTTTTATGGCCCACGAATGAATGCCACAGCTCTAGCTGATGGAATGTGCCTGTTGGCTCTTCCAGCTGGCAGTACGCTCCATCTCCAACACACAAAGCAGACTCCATGCACCAAATGTTCCCATACAACTGGCACCTGTGACTTGCAAAGGCTTCTGCCTGGGGCCAGGACGGGCACATTTCACCCCCGGTGAGTAGCAGGGCCAAGACTGCCTCCCTGTGGCTCAGCAGCCAGCCCATGACCTGCCCCCCAGCAGTAGAGGCCACAGGGAGGGAGGTCACAGTTCTCAGGGTGGAGATGTTGGGCCTAGCAGACTCAGACTAAGTCCTCAGATATTTTGATGACTTTGACAGATGTTTGACACTTGAATTTGCAGGCTCTTGGGACGCTAAAAATTTCAACTACTTTCATCCTTCAAAAACCTAAATAAATCTGCCAGGTGTTCCACAGACAATCTTCTATTTATTTATTTGCTTTAAATATTTAAGAGACTTCCGCCACAAAAGACCTTGGAGACCATGCGTGAAATGATAGAAAGCCACAATTAAAAAAAAAAAAGAAGGAGAAAGAAATTAAGAGCCCCAAGGAATATCTAAACCCATCAATCATGCCGCCATCTACTTTTCTTCCGGCAGGAAGGGATTTGCTTGGGGCTGTGGTGGCTGATGGAACTGCACAGGGGGATAATGTCACTCAGAGCATAGGTGAGCACGGCCTCAGCCTGGCCTCGCAGGGACAAAGAAAGCAGAGGAGGGGGTTTGTCCCTGCCGGTCAGAGATATGGAACCCCCACACTTTCTGATTTTTACAGCATCCCTCACTCCTGCAGAGGGATCATGGGAAAAACAAGCAAAGAAGAACAACTGCGGACAGTGAGAGAAAACTAAAACCCTGAGCTTTAGACAGGGACCTTAAAAATAAGAGCTGACACAGCAGGGACCTTGAAATCAAACATAGAAAGACGCAAATATAGTCAGGGTCCATTCGCGTGAGGTGTGGACAGAGGGCAAGTGTGTTATCAGAGACCGGAGAGAGAAACGCGGTTTTGTGACTGCGAGGAGTTACGGCCTTCTCACCAGAGCCCGTGGAAAGTTCCCGAGATGGGATAGTGTTAACGGTTATACAACATAAGTGTGCCTCATGCCACTAAAGAGAGAAAAAATAGCTACATGGCAAATGTTATGTTGTATATATTTTACCATAATAAAAAAAAAACAGGCACAAAAGAACACTTATCTTGAGGCTAAAAGGAAGTTGTTTAATATTTAATAGTGTTTTACTTCCAGTGATTTAAAAAAAAATTAAAAATCCAAAACTCTATAGTTTGGACCTCTTCCTTAAGATACCGGAAGCAATATAAAAAGGGAGACCCAAGAAGCAGACTCAGGAGCCCAGGGCTTAAGGCGTCTTTCTGAGCAGAGTGAGCTGGACGACCTCTGACCAGGCACTGTGCCTCTCAAAGCAGGAACGCGGCTTTTTATCTCTCTGTGGAACCTCTGACACCCAGTGTGCCATCTGCATTCCATTCCTAAGGTCATCTCTTCCTCCCCATCCGTCAATGTCCGGCTACATTTTTCAGCTGTGACACTGGAGGATAGGGGGCGCTACAGGCCCTGGTGGGAGCGGTCAGAACGTTGCCATGCAGGGCTCTCCGACGACAAATATCCCTCCCAAAATGTCACTAACGTTAAGAAAACTGTTTTCTACCATTAGAAATCCCACAGAGGGTCTAACAAGGTGGCTCAGTGGGTAAGGCACACGCTGTGCAAGCCTGGGGAGTCGAGGTCAGATCCCGGGTACAGATGTAAAAGCCAGATGGAGCAGCTTGTACGCCCGTCTCCACCAGAGGATGGGAGGCAGAAGTGGGGAATGCCTGGAAACACAGACCAGTTAGCCTGGTGTTTGTGGCTGTGAGAAAGAAAGCCCCTGTCTCATATGAGTGGGAAATTGAGGACCAACAGCCAAGGTTGACCTGTGCCCTCTGTATCACACACATTTCACAGAATTTTTTTTAAAAATAGGGTTTTAAAATTGTATTTTATACTATTCAGAGGGTCTGTAATTTCTCCAAAGTTATCCAGCAAGGAAATGGAAAAACCAGGAATAGATCTCGGACTTGTGAGTCCAAAGCCCCAATGTTTCTCCTTGAATGAATGAATGAATGAATGAATGAATGAATGAGCAGGGTAAATGAAGGCAGCTTGCTGCTTTGTGTGTAAAGCTACAAGAAGAGCCCACTCGAGAGCCTGCCCTGAGACAGCCTCTGAGCAGCGCGCTTGCTCTTCCACCTTCACAGACCTCCCACCCACACCCTTGGGAACAGCTTCACACCCAGTGGAGCGGAGATTGTGAGGCTGAGGTCGGGGACCTGCTCATCCTTGACGCTGTTCGGACTCAGAAGTCTTCCAGGGAGGGCACAGCTATCCGTCCCCAGGGCGGCTCCCTGGAGAGCCGACCTCTGGAGCTGCAGGGCTGCACAGGCAGACATAGAGGCCGCCCAGGGAAGGAGCTCTACCAGCTGCAGGATCAGCTGGGTCCCTTCCTGTAGAGAACAGAGGTGATAGGGATGGAGAAACGGAGAATTTCCCCTCAAGGGAATGCCACTGCTGATTTGATAAGTGCCTTCAATCCCTCGAAAAGGAAGCCACTCAGCCAGCAGAACCACACAATTTGAAAAATAGCAATTTCCCCTTTCGAAACCTGAAGAAGAGCCTGCTTTCCCCACAGGCTTCCAGAGCTTTCCAAAAAGCGCTAGCCATCATGCTGGGGTGGGTTAGGAAAGGTCTTTCTCTAGCCCCTAATGCTGGCTTTCCAAACTGCGGGTCCATCTCTCGCAGTGTCTCCCCTTCTCATACATCTCCGCTAACCCCCTCGGAAACAAGGGGCTGCACTGGAGGCCCAGCACGCCAGCTGGATGGACTAATTAGAGCTATGTCTATCAACTGTTTCTGCTAAAAAAAAATCTGAATGATGTTGACTCCTCCAGGCCCCAGGCATTAATTAATGCTTTTTACCTGCTCTCAGGATGTTCAGAAACCAGGAAATAACTAGGGAAGAGAAGCCCTACAGCATGCCACACTAAAGACACCAAACCCTGTCTGGGTCGGTTAGGAAGAGCCTCACCCTGCAGGGGGCGCTACTGTCCTGGGCTCAGCTCACAGAAGCTGGGGCGGTCACAGCCGATATATCAAGTTCCCCTGTCGGCCTCGGGTTACTCACAGACACCCCACAATTTAGTAGAAGGAACAAGATATATTAAATACTTTTGATTTATTAGTTTTGTAACACTTTATTTAGATTTTACCAACTTCCCATTTAATGTCACTTTTTTATTCCATGATCCAATACAGAATAATACATCGCATTTAATCATTTTTTATTCTCCTGTCAGAGTCCATTCGTAAGTCTTTTTCAGCTTTTGAAGAGCTTAACATACTTCTGAGTGCTAGGCCAGTATTTTGTAGGATGGCCCTCAGTTTAGGTTTCTCTGATGCTCTTCTCATGAGTACATGGAAGTTACTGTGTAGCCCAGGCTGGACTTGAACTCACAATCCTCCTGTTCCGGCCTCCTGAATGATGGGAAAAACTGAGTTCCAAATCTGAGGGAAGGCTATGACATAGCCGAATGCCTGCACAGCCCACCTCCGACCATAGACAATACTGGCCTGTATGCCACCATTGGCGACACTCACCTTGAGCATCCCGGCAGGCGATGTCTGCCAGATTCATCCACTATCGACTTACCAGTATTCCCTTTCTCTTTTCTTCTAAGGCAAATCACCAAGTCCAGCCCACTCTGGGGGTGGAAGAGAACTGTTCTCACGTGGTGCCTTAGATCTGTCTCCTCGCTAAGAGCCGGGAATCTGTATTGAGAAAACAAAGGAAGTCAGGGTTTGGAGCTAGTCTCAGCGGCCCCGTTCTGGCTGACATTCAGTCTGCCAGAGCGCTTGCTGCCATCTTCCCTCTGTAAGTTGCTCAGAATAGCATTTTGCCTCGCCACAAGGAGGGAAGGACCAGAGGGACACGCCGTGGGGAAGGGCTCTCAGCAGCCAGGCTTCACAGGATGACGTCAGAAGCTGACCCGCCTGCCTCAGCCCCAGCAGCCAGGCGTGCAGCGCTGACGTTCCTGGGGCAGCCGGCGCTTGCCCGTGTTTGTTATCGCAGCTGCCCTTCTCTTGCTCGCTCTTTACTACAAAACTCTCTGCCTCCTTCTGCTCCGATCTCCATTGGAAGGCCTCTCTTGGTCCTACGACATCCTCGCACAGGCTTCGTGCTGTCGCCAGGTTACGATGTTTGTGAGCTCTTTCTTCTTCCCACATTTAATTTTTGCCTCAGTCGCTTCTTCCCTTACACTAGCTTTTTTTTCGCTCCAGGGAGGACAGGGTCTTGCTACGTCTTAGTCCTCCCACTGAGTTCCCAGTGCCTAGGACAGAACTTAATGAACTGACCAACAAGGGACATTTGTTGAACAAAGACAAACATGGGAATACATACATATTTTTCCACCAGGGTAGGGAACAGTACAGTGTTCAGGGCTCTGGCAGATTCACAACCTCACAATAACCCCTCATGACACATTGCACTTAGCCTAGGAGGGAATAAAGTTTTGATTTTGCCAGAATTAGACAGTGTGGAGGGCAGGACTCTATCATGAGGATCGAGACATGGTTTTATTTCAAGACACCTGTGTACCTTGGGCAATGACAGTCCAGAAAATGTTGCTGAATTCAATAGAAAAATGTGCTCTACGCTTTATTTTTAATGTTTAATGAGTAAACCACAAAGAGCACTGATACATGTATATGCGTGGTTATATAATACCTATATTATATATTATTCATTACAAATTTTTACATTTATAGACATATACATACTGTTCCTCATCCTCAGACCATTCCATGGTGACTACATCTGATTTTCCGACTAACACAAAATGCGCTTAAGCCAAGTCTTAAAAACATCCTTACCTGCATCACAGCTTTGGAATTTTGTATAGATAGAGTTAGACAATAGACATTTTAGGTTTCATGGACCTTGCTGTGACCGCTGTGGCAACTGCCCCATTTGTTTTCTAGAGGGAAAAACAGCCACGGGGCGTTTATCAATGGCTTAATAGGTGTGGTTATAGTGCAATACGATTTCATTTGCAAACGAGGCTGCGGGCTAGATTAGGTGGGCTATGTTTTACCAGCCTCTGACTTTATACCCATTCTACCCTTTCAATAGCCCTTAAAATACCATTTTTTTAAAAAAAAAAATCCCTCATTAAAAATTATTAGTCATTCAAATTTCTCTCATTCATTGGGCTGCTTGCTCTACAATCCTGAGATCATTTCTAGATTAGCATATTCCTGGCACTTTAAGAGTTATCAAAAAATATCACCAGTCACCAAATGTTTCATTAATTACTGCAAACATCTTTAGAAAGAATGCCACAGTGCCACAGTGGGTTTCTTTCACTGAGTGATTTATTTCAGATACAGTTTTCTGTTTAATTAATAGGGGATTTTGATGTGACCCGCAGGGTGTGAGAACCAACAGAGTCTGCGGTTTGGTTAGAAGCGAGCTGCAAGCCTGCCCCTGCCTGTCGAAGAAAACTTTTCCCGGAAAAAGAAAAAAAGTAAGCTGGCATTTTTCAGTTATGAACATCCAGCCGATAGCTCATTAAGGGTAACAGTGGGATATCTTTAAAAGCAAATTAAAAGATCGTGGAGGAGGAGCCAAGATGCACAGAGTGGGGGAGGAGGTGCGAAGGAATTTGGCGTCCTTATGCCATACTTAAAAACCATGCCATCTCTCAGCTGTCTGTGCTTTGTATCTACACCATGAGTCCTTAGAAAAGCTGATGCCAGCAAAAACATCACGATCAACAGGACAATTTATTAGCCTATGCCTGGCACCGTACAGCCAAAGTCAGAAGACACGGTCCCTGCACTTGAGGAGCCAAGTCTGCCTTTAAGTGGCTGCATTTGAACTTCTGGCATCCTGAAAGCATTTAATCACTTATCTAAGCAATAAAGCTTATTTTCTGAGGGTGCATTTGGAGGGAAGATGGTTGTTGTTTTCAATTATCAATAAGCAAAATGCCTCCTCCACATTTCCCTAAACACCAGGTTGCATTAGTTTCAGTTTTAATATCCTGCCAAAAAAAGAAAGAAAAAAATCCCCAGATATGAAGCAAATACATCTGTCTAATATTGCTGTTCAAAATGCCACCGCATTAAATAAAATTCCTTGCTGTAAAATTTTGCAAGGTGATAAAACTAAAATGATATAATAAATATAAAACATCTGCATTTTCAACAAGACATTTGGAAACCAATTTCATTTATATTTAAACTTGTTTTGAAGTGTTGCTAGTTTTGAAAAAGATCCTACTTACAGTATATTGGATTCTCCATCCATCCACCCCAGGCCAAAGATTAAAGAGCCGATGCCCAAGTAGAGAATGACTGGGGAGAATGCTGGGAGTTCTAGCAGGAACCGTATATGAATTTTCAGCTGGCTTTCCAGCATAAAAACAGAGCCGCGCGTCCTCATCAGCATTCCTGCAAAACGGATCATCGCGTGCGCACAAAACTGTGTTAAAACTACACGGAGTTCCTGGCAACAGTTTAGCAGAGACCCCCAAAAGCAGAGAGTGTAGCAGGGACCCTGGTTCCATGTGCCTAGGCGGCAGGCCCCCAAACAAAGGGAGGACTGTAGGGACCACCCACTGCCTCTACTGAGGTGGGCATTAGTGGGGAAGAGCCTCTTCCAGTCTGGCTGGGAAAGCTTGCATCTGAACATCTGGGCGCTGAATCTACAACAGCTCAGAAAGGTCTCGGGTTTCCTTTCAAAACCCAAAGAAACAAAGACAAACAATATGTGAGGGGCAGCAAGGGACAGGGACAAAACCGTACATCTGCTTGCTGCAACTGCAAGCATCCTCCAATTCTTCCTCGTGAGCGCGAAGAAAGCTCGGATGCCTGGATTTCCAGATGGGTGCTCTGCTGTGATCCCCCTTCCCAAAATACCATTTTACCCATCGTTCATCTCATCTATCTTTTGATTAAAATTCCAGCTGTCAAGCTGCCAAATTAGAACTGACTTCTTTGCTTGGTTCATCACCAACAGCAGAACGGATAAATGGCTTATGATTGTCGAGAAAAGCTAGACGGGTGATAGGGCCTGTATTCTTCCTGCCTCAGCATCCTCGGGGTTTGGTGGAGTTTAAGCAGAAGAATCAAAAGTCCAAGGTTAGCCTGAGCTACAGACTAAGTTCAAGGCCAGCCTGGGGAACTTAATGACGTTCTGTCCCAAAATTACAAAGTAAAAAGAGTTAGGAAATGTGGCTCAGTGGTGAAATGCTTGTCTGGACATGAGCAAGAGTTGTAACCACAGACTAAAAATAAAACGTCCATCCCATTAGATAATTCTAATTAATTCACCATGTGCCTGGGCTATTTTGAGTTATATTACAGATATTTATCACTGAAGTGGCGGGATTTCATGCCATAACTAAATGTGAAGATATTATATTTAAAACATATTCAGGGAAAGTCTTTGTCTTTGCTTCCACTTTGGATTTGGGTTTTGGTTTGTTGAGACAGGGTCTCACTATCCAACCCCAGATAGACCCAAGTTTGCAAAGCCTCTTGTCTCCCAGGTGCTGAAATTACAGGCATACAGCACTACAAATGACCAGGGAAAGTATCTGGGGGAGAGAGAGAGAGAGAGACAGAGACAGAGACAGACAGAGAGAGAGACAGAGAGACAGAGACAGACAGAGAGAGAGACAGAGAGACAGAGACAGAAAGAGACAGACAGAGACAGACAGAGAGAAACCTTCCCTACAGAGAGCGGGATAGCAGACTTACAAGTGACTAGCACAGTCTTAGCATCCACAAGGTCTGTAACTCAGAGCCTATTTGGAGACACTGCTTCAATCAGGTCTCCACACTGCTGCCCCATGCACTCGGGATTCGATATGAATGAGCCCCAAATCACAGAACGCTAATTCCCCTTTTCTTTTTCCAACCGGCTTCTTCCATAGCCAGCAGAACTGCGGGGAGGTTCTCTGGAGAGGCCATCCCAGACATCCCTCAGTCTTTATGCACCTCTTCCCTTAAGTCAACCCCAGGACACAGTTGCCTGGTGCTTTCTTCACAAAGGAGACGGCCTGACCTCCTGAAAGCATTTGAGTGTTCAGATGGTTTTATATCATTTTTAAGTGCTCAAAGATATTGATGCAATCTTATGAAATATTGAACAGAAAGCCTTGCGGGCAAGTCAGAAAGCAGCCGGCATCATTCGATATGGTGCCCTGTTCTAGCCATAGATATAACTGGTTGAGAAGTACAAAACTCGGCCCGTGATCATTATTTATTTATTTATTTCCAACTGTGGGCATTTCCATTGAACCCCCTCCCCCCGTTCACCCACTTCCTCTTGGATCATGCTGGCTGGGCACTGGAGACTTTTCCCAGTTTGGCCAGTTATTTGCCAGGTCACAGCGTCTAGTGCAGAGTGTCTGTTCCAGACCCAGAGCATTGCCAAACTAGTCCGTTATTTGGGTGTCCAATCAGGCCACATCACCACTCCCTACACAAAGTGTCCTCTAGCTGAGTGAGCTGCACCAGAAGGCTCCTATCTGTTCAGACTGCCAAGCAGAGTCATACCGCAAGTCTCGCTTCCCCTCACATCCCACACCCAATCAGTCGGCGAGAACTATGCATTTACTCCCGTGTACGCCTCGTGTCTGATCGTGTCTTCTCTCTTCTTCCAATGCTGCCCACGTCATTATCTTCTTAATCTCCCAGTGGATTCCAGGGACATTTTCTGAAGTACAAAGCAGAGCCCATCACTCTTCGATTTATACCCTATGCACCTGCCAATACTACGACGATTAATAACTAATAATAATTAACCGAGTGTTAACTGTATATAAGGTGCAGGTCTTAGCAATCTGTATATACCAAGCAATTGAACCAAAACAGCTATCCTTATGTTCCTCCGTATCAAGGTCAATGGCACACAGTACCACAGGAGGCAGGATGAAGGGCAGATCTGTACTCCCCTTAGCCCTCCAGACCCACTTCTTCATGCCTTCATGTCACTTTAGGATACTCTCCTCCAGGTGTTCGCCATGGAGCCATGGTCATTTTTTGTCCATTTCTTTCATGAATGCAAATCTGTTCAGTCTTTCTTAAAAGTCATCATCTTACAGAAGCCACCTTGACCACAGCGACCATGAGACAGATGGGTGTGACCTTCCCTACAACACCACCTCAGGAGAGCCTTTGGGTTTAAAAACCCAAGGAGGAGGAAGGAGAGGTGCCTCGGTGGTTAAGAGTACTTGTGGTTCATCCAGAGGACCCACGTTTGGTTCATAGCGCCCTCATCAGGCAGCTCACAGGAGTCCCCTGTAACTCCAGGTTCAGGGATCCATGTCCTCTTCTGTTTTCAGGGACATTCAAATGCAAACATACACATAAACAAAATATTTTTTAAAAAAATATAGATAGGACATTGACTCTAAGTGCTCTGACTTATCATTTATATTGAATAGTTCACAGATGTCCTTGTTTTTTGAGTTGCTTCTAACCAGAAAAAGATGCCTAGCAAAAGAGTGGGAAGTCTATAGAATATTTGTGGAAGTTGTTTCTCAGAACCTTGAACACCCTGAGAACCTTCTCACCTCCTTTGGGGTGAGAAGCTGCTTCCTGAACACCTCTGCAGACTGAAAATCAATGGCACCGTCAACGTTCTCTCAAAAAAAGGCTCACTCAGCTTTTTAAATCATATCTGTATTGCTTCAAATATCCCTATCATTCTTTATTGAGGTGATTCAACTTAGAGGGAACATAGTGATAATATGCTAGTTCATGCCAAAAAAAACTTTTTATTGGCTTCTCTTGTGTTTCTAGCTTGCTTTCTCCAGCTGGGATATCAGACATAACCATCCAAGACTGTGATTTACTGTCTCAACCAAAGTCGTTTTACAGTTCTCAGTGTTGAAGTTGATGTGATAACATTCATGACTCAAAACTCTGAGTGGACAATTGCAAAAAGTTAGAGACAAGATTAATATTTCTCAGAAGGGTGGTGTACAAGCAAACCTCAGAGAGTGCTAGAATTATCTCAGTTGAGAATGCATTGTGACGACCCTACAATACCAAAGGGGGACAGGGATGGCGGCACTGCCACAGTGGCCTGAAGAACGGTCCCCTCCATCAGACATCCAGACAGTCTGAATTAAGCTAGTAGATTAAAGGAAGGCTGTCACGTCACGTGGCTATGCATCTAAATAGAAGCGACATTTGGGCTCTTACTTATTGATTGAATGCCTATTATACACTCATCTACCGCCAATCACAACCTGTGGCAGTATATACTGATCAAATATCCATCACTTGCCAGATGACTCTTGAGTGCTATGCAATATGCAGGGCAATTTGCATGCTTTATGTTATTACATATTTGACAGAGAGTTGGGCCTTCTGTATCTAAGGTTGGAGGATTAAGAATTGGAGGTTAGAGTGGGCTACAATACATAGCAAGGCCCTGTCTCAAAAGAAAAGAAGGAAGGAAGGAAGGAAGGAAGGAAGGAAGGAAGGAAGGAAGGAAGGAAGGAAGGAAGGAAGGAAGATAATACATTTCTAGAAATAAATTGAAAGAAAAGTATAAGAGCCTCACCTGGAAGTGATGAAATTTGAGCTAAATATAAAATAAAAATAAGTTAGACAATCAGCAAGAGATGGGGAGCCAGCCCACTTGAAAATATTGCCTAAAAGGTGGGTGGTCCTTGGACTTCCCACAGGGCAGGGAACCCTGATTGCTCTTTGGGCTGACGAGGGAGGGGGACTTGATTGGGGGAGAGGGAGGGAAAGGGGAGGCGGCGGTGGGGAAGAGACAGAAATCTTTAATAAATAAATAAAGAAATAAATAAATAAAAAAAAATATTGCCTAAAGAAGAAAAGGCACTTCAACCAGCTCCTTCAAACCAAGGTGTCCCCACTGTCATCCTTCTAACCAAGAAACAAAAATAGAGTCACACATGACAGAATCAAGACATTCCACTTTACCCATAAGCAGACTAACTAAACAAACTAAAAGCTTGTGGCTTCTCTAGGGCAAACTACATGCCCTCTGCCATAGACTTTAGGCATTATGGCTCAAAGTCAAAGAAGCTAATAATGACAGTCTAGATCTGGGTAAGGAATAATTTGCCCTTTTGAGACTGTCCCTGAGTCAAGCTTTCTAGTCTGCACTTTTAGAATTAATAGACATGGAAACATTTGCTTGCTAACTAATGGACATTAGATACCCAATTGTCTCAACCTCTGGATGGGGGGGGGGGACAGAAGAGAGATAAAGAGGGTTGGGGAGGGAAGAGAGGAGATGAGGGGGAAATGGAAAAAGGGGGATAATGAAGGAAAGAAGACAAGAAGAGCTGAATGAAGAAAAAGCAAGGAAGGAAGAGAAGGGGAGGGGAAGATTTTCAGAACTTAGAGCCAAGAAAGTCCCAAGGGCTCACTGGGGCCCATAGATCATTCTCTCTTCCCACCAGACCCATTATCCTCATGAGTTAAACAATAAAACAAATATATCTCAACCATAGAAGACCTGGTAAGAACATTTCTATGGGATGATCTTTCTTTATACTGTGAATATGTGTTATTCTCATTGGTTGATAAACAAAGTTGTTTTGGCCTATAGCAAGGCAGAATAGAGCAAGGCAAGGAAATCCAAGCAGAGATACAGGAGAAGAAGGGCAGAGTCTGAGAAACACTAGCCAGCCACAGTGGAGGCAAGACATGTAGAAAATAAGGCAACAAACCACCAATCACATGGCTAAACATAAATAAGAATTATGGGTTAACTTAAAGATAAGAGCTAGTTAGTAATAAGCCTAAGCCATCAGCCAAGCATTTATAATTAATATAAGCCTCTAAGTGATTATTTGGAAATGATTGTGGGGTGGGGCAGGACAGAGAAAAGCTTCCATTTGTAGAAGATGTGATGTTTAGTCCCATGCAGCATGACCAGATGGAATTAGCTTGTTTTTGAAACATAATGTATAACAGTCACCCTGCAAACCCTGTAAAAGTGGTGTATGGACTGAAAGCTGCCTCTATGGGGTGACTGCAGGGAGGCTCCACACTGCCAGCCCAGACAAGGTCAGAACAGTATAGGTCAGAATATGGATAGCCTCTACCATCTTGCTCAACTGAGCAGATGCCATGCAACAGGAACCAGGCTGGGAAAGATATGACCAGGACATGGAACACTCCTGTATGGCACAACAGCTATCTAAAGGGATACCTTTCACATCTGCCTCTTTATTACTCCAAAAAGTAAGGAGCTATGGTCTCTAAGCATTCTAAATCTGGCAAAGAAAGAACTACAAGCAATGTTATAAAAACCACTGTAATCCTACTTCCTTGTCCCAGACTCTTCTGTCCTTTACCAAAGCCAGCCTACAAGTGGATAAAGAATGCGGGCTTAATTTTACTCTCCTCCTATTTAAGACAAGAAAACCAAAGCCCAATATAATTGGTGAGACTGGCCTGGCCTGAGGTTAGCACAGGGACTTCAAGAGTCTGATATCTGGTTTACAGAGCTGGTAAGCTTGAGGTTAGACAAATTGTATGACTTCTCTGTGTCTGGTCTCCTCATATGTAAGAAAAGTACATCTAATCCTAGGAGTATTGGGGAAATCAAATGAGTTAATCTGTTCAAAACAAATGTTAGTGACAGTCATCGCTGTTAGTGACAATTGTAGTTTCTCATTTTCCTTCTCCTTCTCTAAACTCTCCTCCTTGCCTCCTGTAGTTTCCAGTCTGATATGAAGACAGATATGAAAACAACAGGAAAAAGATACTACCCCAAACCAAGGGTGGACTACATGCAAGAAACCACAAATGTTTTCCACATGGTGTGGAAGGGGTAGGGTCCTGGGTCTGGGAAAGTGGTGGCATTTGACAGAGAAACATGGGAGGAAACCAAGGAGTTACCTTCTTTAGATGGGGAATCTTTGCCAACCAATTATATTTAAGAGGTGGGACCAAACTAGGGTGTGGCTTTCTGGGACCTGGAGAAAAATGGAGAGTGGCCCAGGTGCCCTCTCTCCTGTGTGGTTCCCTCACAGCACAGCTGAGCTTGGACTTCTTGTTGCTGTTTCATGAGTTTTCCCCTTATAATAAATAATATATAATTGTTTATCTTTCAACTAGCCTGATTATTTCCCAAATCAAGCTAACTTCTACAGTTGGTGCCCAACGCGGGCCTTGGGTTTCTAGCGGGTCTAGCCAGCTGCCATTAGGCTCCATGCCATTCATTTGGGTACAAAATTCTTGCACAGTGGCCCTGAGTAGCCATAAGCCACATTCTTCATATTTTCTTGTTAAATGCCTCAGAGCCACTCAAAGTCCTCAGGCACCTTGGCCACCTGTGACTGCATGGCTGGCTTCTGGGTCTAGTTTTTCTGGTGCTTGCAGAAGTTCAGGCAGGATGTGGGCTTCTCCATTGTCTGTTCATCATTGCTTTCTTGGTCTCTTTGGATTCCTGCTGCTGCTGACCAGTTAGGGACTTCCACAAAGCACACGGTCTGTGATTTACACTGAATAATTGTTTTAATTTGAGCATATCTCTCAGTATTTAATGCTAAAATCAGATTCAAGCGGGCCATGTGGTTACAAGTGCGCCATGACACCTGCAGGCAGGTAACAGTTATTGCACGTACTCCAGCTCAACAACAGGTAAGATTTATAATTTAAAATATAAATTATAAATTTATAACTTAAAAAAGCAAGATGATGGACAATTTAACAATACAAGAATTCAATGGCTTTTTTACTTATACCATGTATAATATTATACAAGGTTTATATGATTTCCCTCTTACATCCCTCTATTTGATTCTGGGAATTAGCTTTGTCCTTCATATTTCTCCTTAACCTCAACCACTGACAAAGTACAAGGTATCTGGACTGAATAAGCAGGACACAAGGAAAAGGATTGTCAAACTTTCCAAGACAGGGTGAGATGGTTCTAAAAAATTTACTGCTTCTAAAAATGTCAGTTACGCTAGGCCTTAGCCAAAGTTGGTTGCATCAACATTACAAATGAGACTTTGAATGTTTGCTCAGGTAGCCAATTGTCTCCATCATATACTGCTTGCTTTGGAAGCTGCTTGATTGCACTTCCTGCCTACTAAAGTAATATTATCTCCCTTCTCAGGCATTTGATGGGGTTGAAGATTAGATGTAGTTACAATCCTCTTATGATTTAGCCAAGCTTATTTCTGATGCAAGACTTAGACTCTTTGGAATAGAATGTCTATTAAAACATTTATCATTTGTTCCTTGTTTAATACTGTTTATGTTGGTTGTAATTTTACAATTGATATCTGTTCCTATTGTATATAGTTTTGTATTGGGTTTGGATTGCTCTTATTTAGACAAAAGGGGGAGGTTATGGGGAATCTTTGCCAACCAATTATCTTTAAGAGGTGGGACCAAGTAACAGTGAGTAGCCCAGGTGCCCTCTCTGTGTGTGGTTCCCTCACAGCACAGCTGAGCTTGGACTTCTCGTTCCTGTTTCATGAGTTTTCCCCTTACAATAAACAAAAATATAATTCTTTTATCTTTTAGCCAGCCTGGTTATTTCCCGAATTGAGCTAACTTCTACGTTCTTTTAAACACTCTTGGGAGGCGGTTCCTCCTGTTATCTGCAGAAAGAAGAGACTGAAAATTTTCTCCCTCGAAGAACTCACTGTGGGGGATAAATGTGGTTAAAAAAAAACTACACTGAACACAGCCCTGCAGCCTATAAAGGTGAGTCCCCCACAAAGCTGTCCCACCTCCCTCCCTGCAAGTCAACAGTGTGAACAGAAGTGTGTGTTACGATGAGAAGGAGGCAGGTCCATGAGAGCTATATACGCCATTAGGATCTGCACCCTTTGCTGAACCGTGAATTCGAAATAATTTAGGTGATACATACAAATTTAATTTTTTTGTTCAAAAAACCCACATCTGAAATGATCCCGTGCAAATGCAAGGCTCTGGCAGAGATCTACAAAATGAGTCTCCTTCTAAACTCGTCCACACTGTGTGGAAATAATCTTCAAGGAGAGGAATAAACCTATTTTAAAAACAGCTGAGTCCTTTAGATCATATACCCTAACCAATTTATGGAGATAAATGGAATTCAGTATTAAAGAAATATTTTTCCACTCCTCCAGAAAATGTAAATGCCAGCTACAAAATAAGCAGAGGGTAAGAAAGGAAAGAAAGGGACAAAGAAATCAAGAACAGAAGAGAATGAAGACCCAGAAAAAAACAACTGATGGACAAGTGAGAAACCACAGCCTTGCCCCTCACCCCCAACTCCCCATTGGCACAAAGGAATGTATGTGGGAACATCAGAGATGTGTCTTTCCACCATCAGGAACAGAAAAGAGAAACATAGTCTCTCTTCTCATGTGCCTCCCTCCCCTCCCCTCTTCCCTCCTCTCTGGTAATCACGCAGACTCTTTCCCAAACCATAGCTACTTTTACATTAAACCTGATGCTAATTACCAGGAGTCATGAGAAAATAACAACAAAGAAGAAGAAAGAGATAACAAAGTAGTACTGTGAGGAATGGCTTCTGTCGTATTAATGTAAATGAATACAAAATACTTTTTAAAAAATGCATTAGGCAGATATTGGCTTATGATGAGGTCAATATCACGATTTATTTAACTATGGGGACAATAAATCTTGATATTGACTGAAAACATAAGTCAATATGTGTACTGTTGTATGCATTCTATTACAAAAATGAGGTTTTTAACTTTAATGGCCACTTTCACAAAGAGGAAAAATAAAGGCCCTCAAATTCCACCTACCCAATGGTGGCTGGGGATGGGCTTGCTCTTTGACTCAAGGTAGCTGGTCAGCTGGTCAGTTAATACGATAGATTGAATGACTGGTCCTGATGTTTTACCCTTCTGTATCCCCAGCCTTTGCTGTTCCTCCTACACAAGGCCATTTCTCAGGGGTCGCTGTATGATACCTTAGCCAGTGGGATAAGGGCTGAAGTTTGTCAATCCCCGGACTGGTCTCAGAGAAACACATCCTGCTCTCCTGTTTTCTTGGGCCCCTGCTCTCGTGACTGGATGAGCCTCCCTCCAAGTAAATGCTGAACTTCAAAATGAGTCCACTTGGAGCAGACCCAGAGCCCGGTGTGACCTTCAACAGAAGGCAAAGCTGCATAAATCCAACCTCAGTTAGTGCCCCCAGGCAATTTGTACAGGCGTGGAAAAGCTGCCCATTAAGATGACTATGATTCAGCGGTTGCTATACAGCAGTAGGTGACGGATACACAGTAAGCATTTTCTAGTTACCGCTACTCCCAGGTCACTATAAACTACTCCTTCTTTAAAAAAGTTTGGGGTCATGTACCCTGACTGCAAGAAAGTCAAGACAGACTGAGTGCCATTAGCAAATGCTCCATGTAACCCAGACATCTCCCCCACCCCCTCAGACTGAGACCCTAACCTCCTCAGCTCTGTATACATGCAGAAGCAGGCTCTTACCAGTTTCCAAGAAAGATATATTAATTCTAAACATTGGTAGATTGTGAAGATCAGGAGACTTCCTGGATGGCAAATAGCATTATTAACCCCCATACCAGGCACCTTGCTTTCCTTATGACCCACCTCAGCTCTACCAAAACAGGATTCTCTTTCTATTCTTCCCGCCTAGCAGTCGAATCCCCAGCTACTCCCTCATCCTCCGCCCTCTCCCTGACCTCCTCTTCCTCCTCCTAATCTCAAGATCTTCAGTTCCTTTCCCATGGACCACACTGAAAACTTCAATTGTTTCCCAACTTAGACTCTCACACTTGCATGGTATGACTCTAACTTTCTCTGTTCTTAGCCAGTTTTGAACCCTACAGCAAACAGATCTGCCCTCGTTAGAAGAAGTTGTTTGAGAAGGTTCTTCAGTGTTTGGGGGCCCCACTATAGTGACCAAAGTCTTTTTTCTGCATTACACACAGGAAACTTTCCAGAGTGAACTGCCCTTATTTAAAGCATGTATGGACCTTTATCCTCTAGGTATAGCATAGCTATTGTCATCTTGAAACCATAGCAACTAGATTTACCCAAACCAGACTGCCACAAGACCGAGTCCACTACACTGTCCTGGAAAGGTGAGAGGGTCCACAAGTTCCTCCCTGAGGATAGACACATGGGTAGCAACTGTTGAGGGTAGGATGCCGTAGCTCACAAGTAACCCATGCTCTTGTAGCTAACAAGCTAGCCCGACATGGAATCATTTCTCTGGTCTTCTGTTACCACCTTTATTGGTGAAGGACAGAAACAGACTCCCAGGACACAGCATGCCAACAGCATCCATTCTGCTCTTTCCAGGAGGTCTTGACCGAGCAGCCAATGCTCTAAGGACTGAGAGGGTAGCACTGAACGGAAGTGTGGAACACTTGGCCTGCACGGGTCAAGTACCAGGAAGGGAGATTTCGAGCTGTGAGAGGCTCCAAGGTCCTTTTGTCTGAAGAACTAAAGGTAATTTTATTTTTAAAATGAGATGATTTTCTTCTCCCAAGTTTCAGATTTTGATATTCCTTATGTCCATCATACTCTATATGAAATAAGTTTAAGTCGTCCATGCTGTGCATTCCAAGCATTCGGTGCAAAGGAGCAAACCACTTGCATTTTATTATTCTCTTTCTTCCCATTTCTGGGGTGGGGTGGGAATAGCAGGTAATTTAGTTTAGTTTCGGTTTGTTTTTAAAGGGTCTTTCTACTTTGCCTTCAGAATCATTCCGATAGCATACTACTTGGAAGCACATAATAAAACTGTAAAGGGGGATGATGGCAGAGGGGAAGGGAGACCCCCCTGAGAAGTCAGAGGATGTTCATAGGCCCAACAGAGGTAGCCCTGCATGTCCCGGGTCTCTGATTGGTGGAACCACACACAAGGAGGTACAGAGACTGCTCACAGCCACAAGAGAAGAAGTCCTTCTACTAAGATCTGTAGATTTTTATTGAGTAGACATGCCCTCTGGTATACCCATTCACCTTTAAGAAAGGGCTTATGCTTATTCCTCTGGTGGATAGATTTGGGATGGCTGGGTTGAGGATGGAAGAGTCCCTTAGAGGAGGGTGACAGACACTGCTCCTGCACCACTGATAGCCACTTCCTGACTTTTAATTAAGAAGAAATAAAACTCTGGAGGTTTTGCTGGGTCCATGGATAGCCAGCCAAGCCATATACTTCCTAGACATTCCTGAAGCTGAGAGTGGCCACGTGATTACATTGTATGGAAGGTGGGTAAACAGGTATCATACATGTCAGTTCCAGGGAGGAGAGCGGGCACACATGCTCCTTGCCCTTGCTTCGTTCTCTCCTCATCCCCTTTGGTTAGGTATGGTCCCAGATGCGCATTGATGGTCCAAACAAGGAGGCCAGTGGTTGAGGATGCAGTGGTACCCTGTCAAGACCTATACCTCCGGCAGTTGTATTAGAGAGATACAGATTTCTATCACAGTCTGCCAGACAGAGGAATCCCTTTGACACAGTTTATTCTAAACCCTAAGCAACATGAGAAAGAGAGTAGTGTTAGCATCGTTACCATCTAACCCAGGAAAACTAATTGTCCATATGAGCATGCGCTTGGAAGCAGGGCTGCTGGTGGGAAGGGGATTTCTCAGTGTCTGGACTCTGCATTAAGGATCCAGGTCTCTTCTCCCTTGGATGCAAACTCCCATTCATGGCTTCTACACACGACTTTACGTAGTTCGTGTTATGTAGTCGCTGACAACAGTTACTTTCTAGGCCAGTGGAGCAAAGGCACTTGGTGCTGTTAAGAAGGGCTAAGATCCTAGATGCCCAAGCATAGGTTCTTAGACATTAACAAAAGCAAGTCTGACTGTTGCTTGCAGTCCAGAATTTCTGAAATTTGATGCTCCTTGCGCCACTGAGCTGGCTTGCTGTCCTTTCTTGCAGAAGGGAGAAATTACTTTCCAGGCTGTAGTTTCTCAACAGCTATTTCCCATCAGATAAGGAGGGCAGCGAGAGGAATTCTGGGGAACGGCCCTTCTGTTGTAGGAAACTAGGAAACAGAATTCGCAGGCCTTGTTACTAAGATGGGCCAGAGGCTTTAGTTAGATTCCTGGCAGAAGGAACACTTAAGTTGGCTCAGTTGTATGTAAGGTTTGGAGGAATGGGACAGATACTAGAAAGATATTTTCTGAACTCTGGGGCCCAGAAATAGAGTGGAATGGTGGGTAGACCCGGAGGGAGCCAGACACAATGAGGGTTCTAGGTCCATTGTGGTCCATGGAACCGCAGCAGCAGGACAACTGCCCACCCCCATTCTGCTCTTCAGCATCCGTCCAATTCAACTGCTCCCCCTGGAAAAGCCACTGGATTTTGTCCCACTATCAGCTGGTAGACTCTCACTCTGCAAATGCCTAGTTCTTCTCAACAAAGACTGGCATCACAGGCAATTCCCAGGGAAAGAGACTGCAGAAACCAAGGATCCCAAACAAGACCTGAATCTGTGATCCAGCTACCCCTCTAGAGGGTACACCCAAGGGGAATCTTAAGTCAGCACGCCACAGAGACACCGGCACACACACATTTACAGCAGTACCATTCCCAACAGATGGATACAGAACCAGCCTAGGTCCAGTCAACAGATGAATGAAGGAAATGTGCTAGACACACACAATGGAAAAGTATTCAGCCAAAAAAAGGAAAAGAACAGAAAAGAATTATATGCTACAGGAAAAATGGATGAAACTGGGAATCATTGTGTGGAGTAAAATAAGCTGGACTCCAAAGGACAAATATCACATCTTCTCTGATATGTGAAATCAAAATTACGAATATGTCATATGGAAGTAGAATAGGACATTTGAAGAGAGAAGGGGATAAGTAGAAAAGGGTGGGGAAGGGGGGTTAATAGGCTAATAGATTGGTAGAGACGAGCAAAGTACAATGTACCAAAGTATATGCATGAAAAGGTCACAGTGAAACCCAGAGCTTGGTACACTGGTTTGAAATTGTGTTGGATGATTGGGATTCAGCACAGATGTCCAGAGGTTTTTGGGTGGAGACAACGGCATCCTGAACACTTTCCTGGTTCTGTAATAAATACCTTTAGCCAAGGTCATCTAAGCAAAGAGATCTTAATTTATCTGTTTATTTATTCATTCAAACATTCGATAAACATTTATGAGCACTTTGTGCTCTGGACTAGGAAAACAAACTTGAATAAAAAAAAGCACCTTTTTTTTTCCCTCTTCAGAATCAGGCAAACACATTAACAGTTGCTTCCCAGAGCTTCAATATTTGAAAAAAAAAATCAGGGGAGGAAGGTCATATATACCTCAAAAGGGGAATTTAAAAATAACTAGCTAAAAGGGGGTCTTGAACGGCTCTAATGCAAGCTGATGTTTAAACCGAACATAAGCTCATTTACATAAGTCAATGTATTTGCACAGAACACATAGAAATCTCTTAAAGCGGTTAGCCAACAGCGGGCCTCCTCTCACCCTTCCGTAAAGATCCCTTTCTCCAGAGGGATCTGCCAGGCCACCTACAATGCCACTGTTGCCAAGAACCTCCAAGGCCAGTTATTAGCCCCCTTGCCCACTCGATGCTGTTTAATCAACAGTGTATGCGTCAGACACACACCACCAGTTCAGGGTGTCGACACAGCACTTTTCTGGTGCATCACAGAGCAGTCCAGACGCATTCCTTTTGCCAGTTTCCAGCGGAACGAATCCAGCACTGCCCCAACATGGCATTAAAAGGAGGTCTCTTGTAGCTTGCTTTTCTCTCCCTTTCCCTCGGCTTCATCTGTTCACTGTGGGTGCTAAAGAAATTATGCTTTTCTTTTTAGCCGAAAACCACTTCCAGTGACTTGATATGTATAACTTGTCTGGTCACACAGTGTTTTTTTGTTTTTGTTTTTGTTTTTATGTGTGTGTGTGTGTGTGTGTGTGTGTGTGTGTGTGTGTGTGTGTGTTGGATTCATTTTTTCATGCCAACATCTTAGTTATAGGGTAACTCCACTATATCTAAATACAAAACTGCTTGGCAATAGCTTACAATTTGAGCAAGGGACGGTGTTCAAGCAGTGACTCTGTCTATAACTGTAGAAGAAGATGGTAGTTCCACATTGCAACAGACGATTAGTACCTGTGAAATCTCGGGCAAGAGAAACCTACACACTCACAGAAATTTTAATATCCTTATATTTCAAAACAACCTACAAATTGATTGATGCAAACCTACATCACAAAAAAAATAACAGAAAATGAGTATGTGGTGTGCTTGCTCCAGAGCAGAAGACGGTAGAGCCAAGATCACGGTAAAGGCGGGACTGAGTTAGACACTGTGCAAAGGCATAGAGCAGGGATTCTCAAACCTTTGCTACCAGCCGCCCCTTTTTTCCCTGGAGGAATTTTTATGCAACCCTGGATCTATAAGCATATTAGTTAAATATATAAGCCAAACATTTATTAATATTAAGTCAGAAAATAATTTGTTCTGAAGCAACTATTTGGTGTATGTATTTTATCATTTATTAGAGATTACAGAAAATTAAAATACTAATGAGATAGATTACTTATTTTTATACAAGGAATTAAAATCTCAGCTGGATATTTGATACTGAGGGATAGAGAACACAGCCTCAACATTTTTCAGAGTTGTTCAATATTTAGCTGTTAGAATCATCAGTGCTGAGATGTCCTTTCAGTAGGTAGCACAAAATAGCACAAGCACCTAAGGCCATTTCTGAAACTCTCTCCCAATCCCGAACCAAAATTCACTTAATTTTTTTTTTTATGAAACTCAAGTCAGCAAATCAAATAGCATATTTAAAAATCAAATATTCTAGCCCAGTGTAATCCAAAGACATTCTAATTTAATACTTACATGCTGAGTAGGAAAATATTAAAAGCTTTGCTTTACATAATTAAACCATTATGTTTCTATAAGAGCATAAAACTTTGTATGGACAATAAAAAACACTGGAATGTCTGTGTAATAGACAATACTCTCACATCGGAGCTGTAGCATTCGGGCAACATTTGCTGGTGTTACGTAGCATGACACTATGCAGAATGCGAAATGGCCAGGTTGTGTGTTCAGAACCAAGACTGAGGTGAAGTCATATTTTGCAACACAGATGAGAATTGTCAGAAACACTCTGGATTCATTACACACTTGATTTTGAATTAATGTTTGATCATTGAGCATTTAGAAACATCATTGTTGCCAAATTCTCTGTCATCCTCACAAACACAACGTCCTACCGAGTCTTGAACCAGTTTCAGAAGCTATGGTATAGAGGCAGAGATGTCACAGAAAAATCAACTCTTATCACAGGATGGTCCATGAAAATGAAAGAAAACTCGTGCATTCTTAAAGCTGAGGCAGGAAGAGTTAGCATTACCCAGCTGCCCTAAAAAAACAAGGAGCCCCATCCGCCAGAGATGTTGTCTGTGCAGCCAAGGCCCAACTGGGCTGTCTCTGTATCTATTTTATGACAGGCAGTGGGATGCCGCTAAGGCACTTGACACAGGACAGCTATCTCCATAGACTTCCCTTCTACCTGTCATCTCCCCCAAACACCCAAATGTACTGTAGGTCAGAGGTCAGGATCAATGGTACCCATCCTTAGCCCTAGCCATTGTTGGGAACGCAGACAGGTGGCTGAGGCCAGCCTGATCAACGTAGCAAGTTCTAGATCAGCCTGGTCTACATAGTGAGTTCCAGTCCAGCCAAGGCTACGTAGTGACATCCTGTCCCCCCCAAAAAAAATCCATAATCCACTTAGCCAACCTGCTTATCACCTTCCAGTACAACAGGCTAGGTCGTTCCCCCCTTAAAAAGAACACCTATCCATCCCCAGTTCAACTTAAACACACATTAAAGAAAAGCTTACAAGCCCAAATGTTGTTGGTTTCTCGCAAAAAAAAAAAAAAATTATACAAGTGATAGCTCAATTAGGAAGAACTCTCCCAATAATTGATAAAACAACAAAACACAACGCAATAGTCCTGAAAAGCCCACGACTACTTTCCTATGCTTCTTTCTTGTTTACAGGCCACCGTGGCTGACTCCAAATCATCTAAAACAAAGATCTCTCCGAGCGGAGCATCTCTCTTCTCTATGCACCTGTGAAGGATGCAGAGAAGAAGGGAGCAGCAGGGTAACGGCTCCTTTATCCCGTCCCCTTTGCCAAGACAGTGAAGTGACCTGGATGTAAGAGGGGGTGAAGAAAGCCCTCCCCCTGAGAGTGTTTCTTCTTTCTCTCTGTCTTTTCCTCCCTCATACCTTCAAGGACCTCCCTTAGAACGAACATGGAAGTCATCATTTGGTGAGGAATTTGCATGTGGATTGGCAGCCAGTGTAGCAGCTCCCAGATTAGAGCCATGCCGCTGCACACTAAAAGGGCACAAAGAGCTAGAAGTGCATTTCCATCCGCCCTTCCTTTCCAGTCAGTGCATTCCAGCCACGCTATTGATGAGCACTTGGAACAATACCAACACGCAGTGGAAGATCAATCCTGCTGTTTACTCCGTGGAGCCAGAGGAACAAAGAACAGAAGAAAGGCCTTAAACCCGGCCCTCGCAGAGGAGCGGCGTGAAGGGTAAAAAATGGTCCGCTGGGCAGTTGCACAGAGTAAATGGATTTAGAGAAGCAGCAGTCCTGGCTGAGATAAAAACCGGCGATGATTTGTATTTTGGACTGTATCTTCAGGGGATAAAAGCACTTCAAGCAGATAGCGTTGGAGGCAAACTCGAAAACATTGCTGCAGAGCGCTGTGCTCCTTGCCAAGGAGAGGATAAAAAAATACTCCCTAATTGCTGAGGAGTGTTAAGTATCTGATTGCCCATGCCTCCCTCTTCCCAGGGGGAGGCAACTCAACCAGCCCCTCCTTCTATCTTCTCAGGCCCATACTCCCCAACAGTTGGCTGGGGCCTGGTGTCAACAAAGCAACAGGATGCTGGGTCTTACTTGGATAAGACCCAGGAACTGTAATTTGTGGGATTGCTTCACTTTAAGCCTTTTTCAAGTTGTTTCAAATGGGGAGCCCAGAAATTTCTTTGCTGCCAAAATAAAAGAGAGGATATGTCAGGATAGAAACAGAGACCATGAGAGAGCAGAGGCAGAAACAATACATAAATGCAAATATTTCTAGAAACAGAAGCCAGAGGGATGCAGCCACTACTGCAAGGGAGGAATTCATTTTCTACATGAAAAGCGGGCACAACAAACTGCTTCCCTGTTTGGTAAAACCATGTGGCATTGGCCCTTAGAAACGATGGGTAATCCAAATGAAGGAAGGAGGGAAGGAAATTCAGGAGACACACTGGTCAGAGTAAACACATCTCCTCAACTCAACAACACTGAGAGTCAGCATGCACAACTCAGAGACTAGATACTTCAGCTTTTAGCAAGGTAGAACACCAGACCCCCCACCCACACCCATGGAAATGGCTCAGGAGAGGACCTAGGAAACACTTGTTCTACTAAGCAGAGAGAGAGCCTTTTGCGTCTCCCTTAGTAAATGGCCCTGGCTCCTTCAGCAAACTATACCATCCTGAGTTAGGTAAGTCTCATCGTGATATCCTCCATCAGACCCTAACATGTCCCCCTCAGACACGTCAGGCCCTTTAGGCAAGCTAACAAGGATGACATATAATTTGGTCCTTGTTGTTGTTCTCTGTGTATCTCTGTGCTCTGTCTCACCCTTAAATACCCATTTCTTTGAAAACTGGAGTCTCCATTCAGTCTTGTCAACTGTTCGTGACCGGCCAGCATCCATGCTCAGTAATTGGTGGAAAGATGATCTGAGCACTGAGCCTCCTACTCTGGAGAGAGCCTTATTGGGTGAAGCAGTCGCTATAGAGAAATAGCAACATTTTGTTACTCAGACAAAAGGACAGAACATCTTCAACTAAATAATCAAGATCTTGGCCACATAGTGGCTGAGTTTGCCACATTCACAAAGCAGGTATGAGAAATTAACTATGGACTAGCAGGAGAAAGAAGTCTATGGTCCAGTAGGAATGACACAGAGAGTTGTACCCACAGACTACAGACAGGGTCTGTGCCATAACTCGGTATTTACATAGGAAGCTAAAAGAAATAAACCAGCCCGAGACAGTGTCTATATACTGTCAAATACCTGCAATTTGTAACTGAATACACACATTCTGCCCATTATCAAAATATTTTGCAAATAGTGAGTCCTTCGATTTCTCATTTTTTTTCTCATTTTTTGTTTGCAAAACACGTGGACACACAAGCCCCAAACTTTTGGAGGAGCTTTTCTGCCAAAGAACAACTTTCAGCATCAACAACAAAAGCCTATCAAGACACAGACGCTTTTCGTTGTTCATATTGTCTGAGCGTAGAACACACACTAGACACCATAGAGAACATTAAAGGAGACTCAATTTCAGTCAAAAGGGCTCATAAGATAAATTAGAAAGACACATGCTAAATTAAATAGACGCAATTTAAATTAGATGAACAACATCGTCAGATTTCCCTGGTTCCTTCCCAGCAGGGACTGGAGGAGGAAGTTGCTCAGAGGCTCCCAACACACAAAAGGGTTGTATATATACTATGTCCAAATATTAGCCCCAAGATTTCCTTGGGAGAACATGACACTGACTCCATAGGGAGGAACACAGGTACTGGGGATGGGGCGGGGCTCTGTTTCATGATACTGATAACCTGCAGCATCTCAGTTTGCTTAGAAATTCCCAGTTATTCTCCAGCTAGTCCTTAATTTCCCACCTTGATTGAGAAACTTTGTGTTCTACACACACACAAATGAGCCTTGATCTCTTCCCCCAAGCTAGAAATGTGTGACTGCCCAAACTCTAGCCATCCTGTGACACTTCTCCAGGATGAAAACGAGATGCCTGGGATTCACCTTCTTCTCCCGAGGCTGGCTAGCAATGAATGCACACACCGGGAAGCGGTTTCTGTGCATGAAGACTTCCCCTAAGGAGATAAGGGGAAGAAAGGCGCAAACAACCTACCCTGCCCCAGACACCGTGTCGGTCTCCTTTGTCTGAGTCAGTATTAATAACAACCACCAGTTACAGTGCTTAAAACATGCCAAGAAAGATGCTAGGCTCTCTATGTTCACGCGTTGTGGGCTTGGTAAGCCTGCCTGCATGAAGATTAAAATCTAATGTCTTCTTCGGCCTCTCTTCACATTGTTTACTGAGACAAGGTCTCTTGCTGAACCCGGAGCTCACCACTGTGGGACGTCTAGCTAGTCAGTTTGTCCTGGGCACCCCGTCTCTGCCTCCTAAGCACTGGGATTACAGTCAGTCACCATGCCAGCCTGGCCTTTATGTGGGTGCCAGGGATCTAAAGTCCAGGCTTCAAGCTTATGACCCAGTGAGCCATCATCCACCAGCCCAAGGGCCAGGTTCTTTCTGTCACCTCTTATTCTTGTACTATTTTACAAGTTAAATCACAGAAAAGTCCAATACTCAAACAGGATAGCCACCAAAGGTTACACGGCCATTAAGTCGAGAAAGGAAGATCTGAACTCAGATCAGGCATCCCCATTCTCTTCTCTACCGTGTGACGCTATGAAATTCCATGGCCATGCAAGTAACAATCGGGATAGACATGTCTCAGGCCTATGTGACTCGGTCTGAGCCTTGACATTAGAATCTGACCTTGAAGCCACTAGTAACAGTCTTTCTAAGAACCATGAAGAAAGGTCATCAACTCAGACATCAGACAACGACGTGTTGGGGATAATCACTGGGCTCTTTGTCTCAGGCTGACTATTAAGGCTGCTTCACAACGGTGAGATAACCACTGGGTCCAAGGCTGAGTGGTCCATTATTGATAAGCTATGGCTGCTATGGCCGGGGCACATAGAAAGGACATGATTTTTACATATGTGCATGGCGTCAGGTGTGAGTCCTGAATCCTGGACAAAACTCCGATCCGTTTCTGAGACCACATTTGCTTAAATGTGTTCAAAGTCGATGGGATCTGTGTGATCAGCTGAGTGCACACCAGGCATCCTTGGCCCTGATCATGGGCCTTCTGAGGGTCTCGGGCCAAGGCTACAATGTCTTTGAGTTGGATTCTGCTGCAAACCAAACCTTGGCTATCACCTTCTCGAAACCCTAGCAAGGCAGGGTTTATCAGTTAACTGTGGTAATTTAACAGAGGTTTACTTCTTACTAAATTATTTGTATGCAAACTCTATGAAAATTGCAACACTGTGTACTGTTACTCATTTTCTCCTCATTATTTTCATCTATCCCAAAGCTTTAACTTAAAAAAATAGTTTCGTCTGTAGGCACCAAAACCTGAACAAGACTTTAGAGGCATCTTCCATGCTAATTCTGATGACTGTTGGGCAAATCTGAGAGACGCCCTTTTACCCCAGCACAGCGTTCAGGGAGGACCTGTTCTGCTTCTGCCCATTGTAGAACACTCACCAACGAAGCCAGCGGGTGGTGTCCAGAGACCAGAGGGCCACGTCTAAGGCCACAGCAGCCCGTGGTTAGCATGTCTTCCTCCTCACCATCGCTAATCTTGGAAATCTGTTGGATTTCACACAGGGCAGAGACCACCTCACAATTTTCTGACACTCCCACCTCACCCACCTGAACCCCGATATTAGTGTTTTCCACACCTGTCGGTTACAGGGCTTGGGAGAACATAGCTGTCTCTCGATTGTGGGACAGCCACGAAAGGACCTAAGCTTTGGATGGGAGAGCCTCCTCCTCAGACAAAGGACTATTTCTCCCTGTGCAGTGGGAGACATTAGCCCTTCTCATATCCTCTGTTGTGGCAGATAAGTTTCCCAGGCTTCGGAGACAGGGATAATTACATGGGGATTTGCAGGTAGCAGGGAGTGGGGGAGGGAGGTGGCAAAGCAAAAAACCTCGCCACTTGATCCAGTGGCAGGAGCATCCTCTTGCTCAAACTGAGCATGGCTTCAGCGCTGACCTCCCCTCCCATCAAAGACAAGTCTTAGTTGTGAGAGCAGGCCTGTAATGCTAAAATCTCCAGGAGCTTTTAGCACTTCCTGGCCTGGCCCATGAGTCCAGTTGCTAGGCAGATGCTCTCAGCAGCCTCTGCCGTCTTCGCTCCATATTGTGACTCAGGCAGTAAGGGAGCAGAGGACAGTCACTTCACAGCTAAAGTTGGTTGCAAAAAAATAAAATAAAATAAAACAAAACAAAAGCAGAACACCCACTGTTTGGAGAATCCAGGCAACCAGCAGTCCATCTGCCGCAGCAACCAGGCCGCTCAGAAGCCTTGTTTCAAGGGCAGAATGTCGGAAAGGGAAGAGGTGTAAAAGGCGCAAAGAACAGACGCTGCCTTCCAAGGTGGGGTGTCTCTGTGGGCAGGCATGTTTCCAGTTCAATGATCTGAGCCGAAACCAGGGCACAGACATCCTAAAGAGCGTGTACAAAGCCATCTGCTCCAGCGAGCAAAGGGACACCCTGCCCTTGTCTAAGTGCGTGGGGAAAGCTCGTCAACCTCCCCACCACCTGGAACTTCTGCAGAGTCTGGTGGATGGTAGTTTTCTTAACCAGAAAAGGAGTGAGGGGTGGGGGCGGGGAACACGCTATTCATTTCAGAGTGCATCTCCTTTGGCCATGATTTGGGTTGGTTGGCCAGCGGGCCATCAGTGGCTTGGTTAACTTAGCCCATCTTCCTTTATAACTCTTGTAACCATATGTTAAGACCAAGAAAAGGCCAGGGTACAAAATTCCTCAACAAATGATACATTGGAACTCATTGTTTCAAAATAGAGAACGCTTGTGTTTATGGTTAGGTTACTCGGAATAAAAAACAAACAAACCAAAGCCACCTCCCCTGTGCTGGGCTACTCAACAGAAGGATGAAGCCACATCCTGTGTGCAGAACAGCCTGAGACACTGGTTGGACAAGCTCCGCGAATTGACCCCAGAATCTGTTCCTTCGATGCCCATTTTTAAGTATATTTCATCCTTATCTTTGTGTTTAATATCACTGACAAAGAAAGTACACTGTTTAACAATGTAAGTGCCTCGGACCATCAGTGCTCCCTGGCCACACTGACCGGGGTGCACATTCTGAAGCCCGTTCTCAGCTCCACTCATGATTACTTTCCAATGTGCAGGTGGAGAATATCAGCCCCCCCCCCCAAAAAAAAAACACTAAAACTCAGGCAGCTCCAACCTTCAGGCGAAACTTTACCAAAATGGGGCCTGTGAGACGGCTTCAGAGATAAGAGCCCTTGTAATGAAAGCCTGAGAACGTAAATTCAGTCATAGGAACTCAAAATAAAAGGTGAGAACCAGTCAAAAGTTGTTCTGTGACCTTCATATATACGATGTGGCATGCACCTGCACTAACATCCCCCAACACACACACACACACAAGTTGGGGCCCACCGTCATACACATATCAGCATGTATAATGCCCCCCCACACCCAGGAAAGTGTAATAAACACAAGCTGGGACCAAGTTTGGATTAATAATATTTCCATTAGCCAGCCCCTAGTAGGCTGGGATTGAGCTGGAAACACACATGATTATCATGTATGAAGCTCGTGATACACGGGAGAAAGAAGGACCTTCACTGATCAACTCCCTGGCAATCATTTCCGGTCCCAATTCTCCACCTCCATCCTATGAGAATTCGAAAGCTCAGGGTTGTCCCTTCACTTTGAAGCACCCAGAGAGATGCACTTAGCTCCCATCACCGGCATCAAGGCTTTCCCCTTCGGCCACTCTCCCAGGAATACATGGCTCTGTCACTGCATTGTTTGCTCTGTGGTCACTTGCACGGTCCCCATGGCACTGGAGAACTCTACCAGATGCACACTGGTGTGGCCTTGAAAGGTCTTACCAGTGCTACAGGATATCAGTTCTCCCTAGTGTGTACTAAAATGGTCTGGCAGCCCTGAGTCTGATCTGTCATCTCTGGTTGGACTTTAGTAAGCTAGAGGCAATGTCCAGAACCTGACTCAACTTTTCTCCCCTCCGAGAGAAGGAAGGACCATATGGGTCTGTGTTTGATGTCAGCTCAAGCCAACCAGACATGCTAGGACCAAGGACACCAAGACTCTCGCCCACCACCATACCCAACCCCTCCTCCAACACTGCCCCCTGGATCTTCCTGACTCAGGCAGTAACAGCATCTTGAAAAGGGGCATCTTCATATGGCCCCTCAGAAAAGCCATTGCCTGTGACAAGCCTCTGTCTGCACAAGCCACACAGTTCCATGTTTGGAAAACTGCAAGCAGCTCCCCTTATCTCCATGCCTGTGGGAAAGCTCCTAGGTACAACACCCAAAACAAAGGCCACCCCACTCCTTCTCAGTTTTGAAACTATCTGACATCACATCTAGGAGGAAATGGGGGCTAAGTTACGTTAGAACAAAGCAGAGGACCAGTAGCATCTCTTTGTGACCTCCAAAATAGTAAGTCATTTTAAATATTTTGAATGTAGACAAATCCCTGCACCAGAGACACTGGGAGTCTCATCACCTTTAACTCAGCAGCGCTGTGTGTGAGCGGAAGTCCAGCACACCAAGCGGCCCTCCCCACCTAGCCATTTCCCCACATGTGTGTGCCCAGACTGAGGAGGACTTCGACAATTACCTTCTGTGTGTTTCTGTCTAAACAGGCCTCCTGGGAACACTGTCGAGGGACAGATTCACACCCAGTTAGAGCTCCTGTCTGGGGAAAACAGTGGCCATTTCTAGAGATGAAATTTAATTCCCATTGCTGGACACACCCAACTTTCCTTTCAGTAATTCATTCAAATGGACAGGTTTGGAGGGGTGGGTGACGGGGCTACGGAAGTGAATGGGAACAGCCGTAGTCTGGGATTAATTAAGAGCAAGTGAATATAGTAAATGCAAATCAAAACAAATGACCCCAAAAGACTAACAGGTATCCAATGGACTCTCACAGGTAGACCAGCTTGGGGCATAGGAAGGCCTCTGTGAAGAAGCAGCATCCTAGCTGAGGCGGAACAAGTATGGCCAGCCTCACAATGAAAACTTTGGGGGTCACCGTCCCTTTACACTCAGCAAGAGCAAAATGAACCTAAGCATGAGGCTGCAAGCTTTGGCTGGCTCACAGCGAAACACAGCTCCATTCCTCCCAGGGCATTGTAGGGAGAGTGGGGTGGGATTCCACTGTGTCCTTCACCCTGCGGTGGGTGTCGCCAAGCCCCTGGCCTGCTGCCTCTGTGGAAGGTAGTGTATCGGGGAAGAGAGAGGGGACAAAGCAGAGAGCCTGAAACTGGCCCTAACTTAGGAAATCAGCAAACTGACTTTCCGGAATACAGATGCAGATGGCTCGTGCACACATCAGCGGGGAGCATTGTACCTGACTGTCACCTTGTGACGCCAGCCCCGAACATCGAAGGTTTGGGGCATAGAACGTGGGTTCCCACAAGGCTGACTTCAAGAGCTGCCCCGCATCTCTGAGCCCTTCTGAGAGTCAGCCTCCTGCTGACTCGTGAGCTTGCCAGTGGGCAGAACTAAGCAGGCGCATCTGTTCCAAAGTGCCTCTTAATTGTGATCCTTTGGCTATTTACTTAAGACTCATTTAACTAGCTGATGCATTAGCAGAGAACTTTTTAGAACCATCTTGGCTAATAACCTCTTACCCCAGTCCATTTGCTCAACAAAGACGCTCCTAGGAGCTCTCCAAGGCAGGGGCTGTTAAAAAGAAACGGTGTGGAAGGCAAATGTGAGTCATGTTTCAAAAGTTGGTTTTAAAACAGAGAAATTACTTTTAATAACATATTTAGGGGGTAGGTCATAGCTGACTCAGGAGAGTGCTTATCAGGCAAGCATGAAGACCCAAGTTCAATGTCTAGAACCCACATTTAAAACAAACAACAACAACAAAACCATGGCCATTCGCTTCTGATCCCAGCACAGAGAAAGTAAGAAAAACAGCCTCCTGGAGTTTAGCAGCCCATGAGCCTAGCCTACCGCCTACCCAGTGAGCTCCAGGCCGGCAAGTAGAAAATGAAAGAGAAAAAAAGAAAAGAAAAAACATGACCAAAAGCAATTTAGGAGGAAAGGGTCTTTTGGGCTTATAGAGTACAGTCCATAATTGAGGGAAGCCAAGGCAAGAACTCAAGGCAGGAGCTTGAAGCATAACCACGGAGGAATACTGCTTGCTTCCTGTGGTCTTTCTTTTAAACAGCCAGAACTACTTCTGCCTCCGAATGGCACTGCCCATGGAGGACTGGTCCCTCCTACATCCGCCAGCAATTAAGAAAATGCTCCCTCACAGACATGCCCACAGGCCAGTCTGATAGAACACCCCCCCCCCCCCCCACAAACACACACACACACACACACACACACACACACACACACACACACAGAGATGCCCACAAACCAGTCTGGTTCCTCAATTGAGGTTCCTCTTCCCAAACTCTCAAGCTAACAACTGAAGTTAACTGTGATGATGGAGCCTGGGGAACAATACCCAAAGTTGTCCTCTGGGCTCCATCCACACATACATGCACACACACACACACATGCACACACACATACAACATACATGCACACACACACATGAACATGCAGGCACAAAATATATTTAACACAATTTTTCTACAGCATTGTCCATTTCAACATGCAGCCAATAGTTCAATGTTTGTTTAATATTTAAATAATTGATACGCCGTTTTACATTCCCTTCCTTGCACTGTTTTGAAATTCCAGGTGTATTCCATACTTACAGCACATCTCAGCTCAAACTGACCACAGGGCAAGGGCTTGCCAGTTACATGTGGTGACTGACTTCCACGTTCAAACCCATAACTCTACAGAAGTACACAGATCTTTATGCATTTGGACTCTGTCATTAATATAATTACAACACACACATGCACGCACATGCACTCACATGTGCACGCACACACACACATGAGATTGCTAAAGGTAGTTTAAACAAGAGCAATGACAAAGCTGGCCTGTCCTGGCTCCTGGCTTCCGGGTGTGAACGATGCTTCCGTCTCTCCCACCTGAACTGTGTGTGAAGCATTGCTTAGCTCACCTGCTCCTTCATCTCACAAGCATTGACCAAGCCTCCCCCTATTGCCAGGTACCAGGTGGTAGGGATGCAGACATAAACAAACCCGATCCCTGCCCACAAGACTCTGGCTATCTGGGTGGAAATCTCCCATTCTTAGATGCTGTCTCTTCCCTATTGAGAATTTGGGCGATGTGAGCTCTGGTTTTGAACTCTCTGATAATAAGATAAGAAAGTGCCCTTGTTGAGCCTGTGATTCCCGTTGGGAAAACACATGAGCTGATATGATTAACTATGAAGTCACCCCTGCACAACAATCTGCAGCTTTAGCTTAAGCCCCATTACCGGCTCTGTGACTTCTCTTAACAATGTGTGGGAACATCGGTGAGCAAGCTGAAGAGGACCAGATATCCACCCAGGAGAAAGGGCAACTTTGTCCCCTTCTGAACATTTCTCTTCCGGGGCTCAGAAATGCTCTCACTTAGTTTTGCTTTGTTTTGTTTTAATTACATTAAAAATTAGCTAAAGAATCCCCATAGTCTACCAAGAAGAATAATTGGTTCTTTTGGTGCATCCGACTGTGCGCTGAGACCCCTGGTTGGCACACCAGGGCCTCACACACATTTTGCTCCCAGGTAGTTGATGCCTAGGAAACTCCGAGAACTCATACGGCCCCTCATTAGCCCCATTTTGAGACAGCCCCAGAGGTGGGACTTTAGCCACAGGCAGAGCCAGCTGTCAATTGCGGCGAGCCAGTAACATATTAGTTAGCAGGGGAGCAATCCAAGGAGGGAGCCACAGATCCAAATGCCTGAAAGATATTCAGAAAAGCCATAATTATGTCCCGCAGCTGCCAAGTGTCCTCTGTGGACCCAAGAGGTGCTTAGAAGTAGCAACCGAGCTGTTAATGACAAACAACGGGTCTTGGTTGTAACTTCACTAACACAGTCCTAAACACATGACTCGTGATTCAAACATGCACAGCGCTGCACCAGAGACTCTGACAGCCTGACATGGGTGCTGTGTGTTCAAAGCCCCCGAACAGATGTGCCAGGGAGCAGGGCAAAGGGCATGAAGAGTGGAAGGGTGAGCAAGAGATCTGTCTGTGCCTGGTTTCACTAAGCCTTCCTTCCGGGCGTCTATTTTTACAAGTGAAATCATCCTTTTCTGTTTTTTAAACCCTGAGTCGTTTCTTCAATCTACCTCAAAATAACTTTTGCTTAATTTGGTTCTTATGGATAATAAAACCGAATCAGAGGGGCATCAAACTTCCAAACGTGCAAGTCAGTGGAGTCGCTAAACAAGTGGAACCAGGGAAAGACAGCAGCATCCCTGCCAAGCAGCCTGAGCTGCTCAGACCACCGAAGCACACTCCGCCATCCTGGGGGGGGGGGGGGCTCATTTTTCAACACGGCAAAAGAGCCAGTTTTTAAACGCTGTAAATTATATCTTCACTCATCCCCCACAAGATTTGGGTCTTAGACACAGAGGCGTATCCTGAACCAAAGAAGGTTGCTGATAGATGACGGTGGTATCCTCCATCCGCAAAACCCTCAGAATCGCTCTCAAATCAAAGCCCTGGGCACCGCCTACTGATGAGCAGACTTGGCATGAATTCTGACCTAGAGTTTCCCTCAATTACAGTAACCATGTGTGTGCAGCTCCCATGGCTGCCGTATAAACTGCCATGAACTCAGCAGCTCCCAACATAGCACAAATTTAAAATAGCATGGTTTGGGAGATCAGAAGTCCAAAACGGGGTCAGAGTGTAACTTGGTGCTAAAATACTAGTATAGCATATGCAGGTCCCTGGGTTAAACAAGCACACACATACACCACACACACACACACACACACAACACACACACACACACATATACACACGCGCGCACACACAAGCAGGCTAGGTAGAGAAGGGGAGGAGAACACATGGAACCCAGAGGTCTAAAACAGGTCTATGAAGCTGAATTTCATTTAGAAGTATTAAGGGGAAAAAAACATACATTTCTTAGCTTTTCCCATCTTCTTGAGACCACTCACATTCCTTGGTTTATGACCACTTCCTGCTTTCTAAGCAATATGAAGAGCATCCCCTCTCCTCTGCCTTCGCCTTCCATCCAAGCATCTGTTTCTGACTCCACCCTGCCTCCTCTCTCCAAAAGACCCTTGCAATTGCACTGGAGTGATCCTGGTAATCTCACCTCAGCATCATTCACCTGACAGTATCTGCAGCCCTAGGAAGTCACACGCTTTCACACTCTGGAGACTGGTATGTGCGTGTTTGGGGGGCGGGGCATGGTTTCTCCTGGCACATCCTGTCTCACGGAAAGAGCCTTCAGGGCTGCAGAAGAGATTTGTGGGTAGGCTCCACCTGGAAGGTCTGGATATGTAACATCAGGAGTTGGGACCAAAACCAGAGTCAAACACCTGTGTCTAAAAGCAAGTCACTGAAACAGAGCACGAAAAAGCCAAACTATGCTTTTAGTTCCCTGGCGTTGAGCTTGGTACCACGTGCCCTTCTCTTGTCCTGGGTCTTTTATGTTGCCCTGGGATTTACAGACACAGAGCATGTGAGAACTAAGTCATGGCTGGGCCATCGCTTCATGTCTTCTCTTGGGAGCTTTAGTAAAGTCTCATTTTCCAGGTGCCAAGGCAAGAAGAATGCAGCCATCCTGGGCCCATCTCACCTTAGGGGTTATGTCTTTTTTTTTAAAAAAAGGCCTGTATTTATCACATACAGTGGAGGTCAGCTACACGACCGCCAGTCTGCAAGCCGCCGCCGGGACACATTAGCCTGTCACCGCCGAAGCAGCTGAGTCACCAAATTCTTGCAACAGCTCAGCATCCCTTGCCTTTCCCTCTCACCCTCAGGACCAGAGCAATGATAAATGGGCATCATCTAATGCCTGTAAGGGGCAAAGCCGTGACCGGAGGCCAAGTCCATTTTGCAGACCCAAACACACTTTCTCATGGAGTATCTACCCCTGGGCCTGGAACTCCGCTAAAGCGTCCCCCAAGGAGGTGCCCGTCGAGCACAATTAACCCACGGTGAAGGAACATGTCCGATATTCCACTGTCGTCAGACTATGCCACTTTTGCTTAGATGCGCACAAATACTCAGAAACACACCAAAATGTGAGTGACCGCTCAGGGTTGGCAGAGTATGCCCATTTTGAATGTGTGTATTCTGTTTGCGCTTTCTCTGAAGAGAAACATTTTTGTAGAAATTTCTAAGATCTTAAAATAATAATGGCTGTCCACAGCATCTGTCTTAGCAAAACTCCTCTCTGTAGGTCATGTGTAAACCTTGAATAGATTAGCAGCAATGTTGCTTCTGAGCTTGCGGAAGCTCGAGAGAGTGTCTGCGCTTTTCTGAGCCCCACACTATGCCGTGTACTCAAAGCTCAATACTGTTCCTATTCCTGGGGATTCAGTATGGTTGATAAGATTCTTTGCCTGGGCAAAAACATGAACAACATTTACCCCTCCTCCTAAAGGACCAAGGAAAACCTGAGGTATGATTTGCGAGAGTTCAGAGGCAGTGGAGTACTTGAGGCTTTCATACAGAGCAGTAAGTGAGGGGTTACCAGCAGGAGCACAGGTGACCTTAAAGCCCCACTCTGGAAGGGCTGCACTGGGCAGGGACGATGACTTCCCTGTGGCAATGTAGATGGAGTCCTTCCTCTCGTCCTCCCCTCACTTTCTCTATCCCCTCCCAAAATGTCAACTGTAATCCAGGCAGAATTGCACACAAGTGTTTGACAGAAGGGGCTGGCAGTTGGATACTCAGGTGAGGGTTCCGTGACCATCCCCTGCCCCCTTCTTGGTGAAGGAAGGGAAATCGTCAACAGGCCCTGCTGTGGTGATCTCTTATGAGCAGGCACAGAAGAACCCCCTGAAGATGGTAACTTGGAGGACAGTCCTTTACATGGGTCAAACAAAGTTTCTCTTCCCTCGCCTTGCAAATGGGGAAAGAAAACCTTAAGACACTAGTACAGAAGGGTCAATTCCAAGTGTGTGGGCAAGGATAAAGCAGAGGGCTATAAACACACAGTAGGGGGTGTAGGCTGGTCAGAGAAGATCCCTCTGAGAAGTAACATTTAAGATGAGGCCTGACCAATTCTACCAAAAGCAATCTATAGATTCAATGCAATCCCCATCAAAATCCCATCAAAATTCTTCACAGATCTGGAGAAGACAATAATCAACTTTATATGGAAAAACAAAAAACCCAGGATAGCCAAAACAATCTTATACAATAAAGGAACGTCTGGAGGCATTACCATCCCTGACTTCAAACTCTATTACAGAGCTACAGTATTGAAAACAGCTTGGTATTGGCATAAAAACAGAGAAGTCGACCAATGGAATCGAATAGAAGACCCTGACTTTAACCCACAAACATATGAACACCTGATTTTCGATAAAGGAGCTAAAAGTATACAATGGAAAAAAGAGAGCATCTTCAACAAATTGTGCTGGCAAAACTGGATGTCAATCTGTAGAAGAATGAAAATAGACCCATATCTATCACCATGCACAAAACTCAAGTCCAAGTGGGTGAAAGACCTCAATATCAGTCCAAACACACTGAACCTGATTGAAGAGAAAGTGGGAAGTACTCTAGAACACGTGGGCACAGGAGACCACTTCCTACGTATAACCCCAGCAGCACAGACAGTAAGGGCCTCATCGAATAAATGGGACCTCCTGAGACTGAGAAGCTTCTGTAAAGCAAAGGACACTGTCGCTAAGACAGAAAGGCAACCCACTGACTGGGAGAAGATCTTCACCAACCCCTCAACTGACAAAGGTCTGATCTCCAAAATATATAAAGAACTCAAGAAACTAGACCGTAAAAGGCTAATCAACCCAATTATAAAATGGGGCACTGAGTTGAACAGAGATCTCTCAACAGAAGAAGTTCAAATGGCCAAAAGACACCTAAGGTCATGCTCAACTTCCTTAGCGATCAGGGAAATGCAAATCAAGACAACTTTAAGATACCATCTTACACCTGTCAGAATGGC
>NW_026067920.1:20119124-20126227 GCF_014885135.2 Alexandromys fortis
AAAAAAAAGATGAGGCCTGACAAGACAAGGGAGCTGGACATGGGGAAAGAATGGAAGATCATTTCAGTCAGAGTAAGGAACTAGAGCCGATGTGTTCTCCAGCAGAAGAGAGGCCTGGGTGGCAAGGGCTTCATGAGAAGGCACGTGTTTGAACTGAGATGCTGTGGTGGAGGTGGGGAGAAGCACATGAATCCACTGAAACAGATTTCTAAGCTTCACAGGAGGATTAGATGTGTCCATTCAGCAGGTGTTTGCAAAAACCCGGTGTGTGCTAAACACCCTTCGTCTCCTGAGAAGCTGAGTGATGTCAGCACCCTGTGCTAGATTTGCCAGACTAGGATGGATGCAAGCTTGGTATAAAGAGAATCAAAGTTCTTGATGCTATTTGTAGTAATAAGAGTGGCAGAGCTGCATCCCCGGCATCCGGCCGCCCGCATGGCTAGCTTATCCCCGAAATAATTACACAGAAACTGTATTCTTTTAAACACTGCCTGGCCTGTTATTTGTAGCCTCTTACTGGCTAGCTCTTACACATTAATCTAACCCATTTCTAATAATCTGTGCAGCCCACGAGGTGGCTTACCAGAGAAGATCTTAACCTGTGTCTGTCTGGAGTGGGAGAATCATGGTGACTTCTGACTCAGCTTCTTTCTCCCAGCATCCTGTTCTGTTTACTCCACCCACCTAAGGGTTGGCCTATCAAATGGGCCTAGGCAGTTTCTTTATTAATAAGAAATCACTCCCACATCAGCTATTCATTAATAAGTCATCAAGGTCGTGTTAGCTACTCTTACAAACACAAGAATCCTGTGGCTTCATGCACTAAGACTTTAGTTTTTTTGTTCAGGCAGGACACAGAGCCAACATCCCTTGTCAGTAGGCAGTTCTCCTCTAAACAGTGATTAAAGATGCAGTATCCTTCCCTGCTGAGGCCTCTCCATCATCAACAGTTGCTTTCAGTGTCATTACGCACATCATGCACTTTAATCTATACAATGGAAGGAACAAAAAAAAAATCAAGGGATGGGGGTGTGTCGTAGACCATAGGGTGTGAGTGAAGTCCTTAGTGAGCATGTGTTGTTGACATGGGCACAACTCTGTCAAGGACTGCAATAACTCGGGCCCATGCGCAAATGTTGATAGTATATACAAAAATACGTCCACCGTTTTTCTGCTCCCCAGATGAATGTTTGCAGGCTAAAGACTGCTCCCCTGCAGAGATCAGCTAAACCTGCCTTCTTGTTCAGCTGGGTGCAATAATCCCGCCTCCCTGCTCAACTGTATGCAATAAACTGAGTTTCTAGAGTAGTGGGGCTTCTCCATCAGAGAACCTTGTCCACCTGATCCCAGCTTCTCTGTGTCATTTGTCTGAGTGTTTGTCTTTTCTTCATTCCCTAGCCTTCCCATGCAGGCCAGTCCCTTGAACGATGCTGAGCATGGCAAGGTACCAAACCTACAAATGCCATTTATCACTTCTGTTCTCATGCCATGACTAGAAACAAACTTTCAGGGATCACCCATATGGGCTGCAATGTGCAAAATAGGTGTATGTTCAAGAAGATAATTTGTGTTTAGAAAGTTACTCAATACAGTCTCCAGAGATGCCTGTTAGTTACATAATAGAAGAGTGACTAGTGGATATGTAACCTCGGGGACCAGTGTGAAGTAGAGATAAAAGCTGTAGCAAAACAAACAAACCAACAAAAACCAGAATGGTGGCACTTGTCTACAATCCCAGCACTAAATAAGGGGAGGCAGGAAGAGTATGAGCTCAAGGCCAGCCTGGGTTACATAGTAAGATTGTGACTCTTAAGACTTATTTGGGGAGCTGGCAAAATGGTGATGATTAAAGTACGTTCTACACAAGCAAGAAGATGGGAATTCAGATCTCCAAAACCAGCAGCCAGCTTCTAATTCCAGTGTCAGAAGGCAGAGGTGGGACGCCTAGAGCAAGCTGCAGGTGAGATCAGTCCTACTGATGAGCTCTGGGTTTGTTTGAGAGATCCCGCCTCAAAAGAATAAGGTGGAAGAATGAAGATAACTCCTGATCTCATCTTACAGCCTCCCCACACACGCACATGCACACACACATGCATACATACAAGTGCACACACACAAAGAAGATAAATTGATAAAATGTGGTAAAAAGCATTTTCCCAGTGCCCTCACTACAGAACAGACGAGACTGTGGTGAAAGGCCTGGGTGTACCATCTTTTAGAGTCAAGCAAAGGAGGCAAGACTGAGGTAGCAGTATGGAGGAAAGCCAGGAAAGCAGCTGACCTGGAAAGGTGGGATCTTTTTCAAGGCAAGGTGTGTAGGGGGCATGGTTGCTTTGCCAAAGGAGGCTGTGGGACAAAGGGAAGGCCAACTGCTGGGTCTGGAAACTGGGAGGTCATTTTGATTTCCATGGAGAAGCAGGATCCAGAATCTCAGGAGCTACAAAGGACAAGTGCAGAGGACATCGAGACACTTGGCTGGTAGATGAACACCAGAAAGGAGCAGATGTGCTAACAGGAAGGAGAGCATGTTCATTTCTCTGTGGGGTTTTCTTTTTAAGGTTAAAAATACCCTCGCGCATGTTTAGATGCTTGTGGGATGATACTTTAGAAGAAAGGCCACACAGAAAAGAGAGAACACTGCAGCCAGCAGTCTTTGAGAAAAGATGGACAGGACAAGACGCCATGTGGATAAGCTAACTTGAAACAGTCTACAACACTTCACGTAACAAAGGAAAGACAGAAGGCATGTGCCTAGAAACAGATGGGCGGATAGATTTAAGCGGGCAGAAGCTGGGGAAATTCTTGATTGGCTGGTTTTGCTTTCTTAGGAAAATACAGAGAGGTCCTCTGGGAGAGAACCAATGAGAAAGCACTGAAGGTCTGGTCAGACAAATTCTGTGTTGAACACTACCAGAAAGTCATGAGTGGTAAATGACTATTCAGGGAGTTAAAGACGGTGTTGTAAGTCTGCAACCAACAAATTCCAATCAGTCAACCAACCTTATAGAATCTTGAACATAAGGGCGGGTTGCTTGTTTTTTTTTTCAAGGAACTTCAGTCTACATGATCTTAACATGAGGGTCACTGGTTCAAATTGTACATTTTCCCATCAAAGTTGAGATACTCGAGTACAGGCATGGAAGGGATAATTGGGCGACATCAGCCAAAACTGGGTGCTACCCTGTGGTGGGATGATCCAGAGGATGCAAAACTTGATGAGGCAGGCAGAGAGTGATCCTAACGATGGAGAAGTCAACCTGGGGAAAGGAGGAAGGGAAGACACAGGACTGAAACAGACAATGAACAAGGAATGCCTGCGCTAGGCTTCTCAGTGAATAGACGGGTCTCATGGTGATGCGGTTGGGAATGTGGCCTTAGAAATCAGGGGAAAGAGGGAGAGGTTTTATAGAGGAGGCAAGGTAGCTGAAAGATCACCTGTATCATGGACCAAATACCTGCATGCTGAAATCCTCATCGCTTGGAGTGGAGACTGGAGTAAGGAAAGCGGAGCGCTGACTCCTGACTTGGGAACCAAGTTGGCCGGTGTGCTGGCCGGATGCTTTCAGCTCACTCCCTGTGCTTGCCCCCTCCGCCTTGCTGCTAGGACCATGGAACTCATAAACAAGCTTCCCTGCCTCTGGCTTCTCATTGAGTGATGGCAGGGATGGGGAAAGGTGATCTTGGAATATTCACTGCCTTGCTTCATTGTTACAGGATTGGGGCGCGGCGGGGGCGGGAGGGGGGGACAGACTTCATCTCTTTATAGAAAGGCTCAGCTCCTGCTGTAGCATCCTCAAGCAGCCCACTCTGAGCTCCCTGCATCTCCTCACTCCCCTCCCACTCCATTCTTCTCCTGTAACAAAGAGGCTTACTGTTCCCCGCCCCAGGCACATCGTGCTGGGGATTTCCCTCACCCCAATCACACTTTTGTAAATAGGCCCCTTATTAAACTTATCACAAATTATCCTCATTTAAGTAGGCCATCTGTTTTCTTCTGGGAGCCTACTGATACGGCCGATGACAGCAGTATGAATGCCTGCCTTGCCGGGTCCATTGTAAAACCTAGAGGAATTCTATGCAGCCAGCAGGGTCTGGCAAATTACACCTGACGGCGGTGGGGCAGAAAAGAACAGTCGTGGTTGTCTTCGCTGCTGTTAGTATAAACCTACGTACTATACTTAGGCAAGAGCAGGGCCTTGAATTCATTACCAGATGTTAATCAAGAGTTCAACACCTGGCTTCTGATGCCACTCAGGAACTCTGAGGCCTAGGAACAGCCAACTACACCAACCAAATAATATCTGTGAACAAGTATATTCAGTAAAGGAATAGAATCTATTTGGCTTCTGTGGTGATCTCTAGAGACAGGCTGACTGGCACAACTGCAGTGTGACTCCATTCAGGGTATGAGGAGAAGTCTCTGGAGAACCAGGGGCAGGAGACACCCTGGCCTCACATCACCCCGACACCTCCTACTCCTGGACTCTAGCTGCAGCCTTACATCCAAGGCCCCACAGAAGAACTGCCCCTTAGCCTGTGTGCCAGGCATACATACCTACAACATACCTACACACGTAACTACAGATACCTACACATGCACCTACACACATAACTACAGATACCTACACATGCAACTAAACACATAACTACAGATACCTACATACCTACACGAGGCTAGTTCACAGCCTGCAACCACCCAGCATGTGCTCCCGAGGCTGCCCTGGCCAAGGGACAGCTACTCACTTCAAAGCCATTTCCTCATCGCTGTTCTGGACCCCAGAAACCACATGAACAGGATTTCAAGGGCAAAGACCAGATTAGAGTACTCATCCAGTGGGGGAGACGAAGTAGGATGGGTTCAAGCAAAAACATCCTGAGGAACAACTCAGAACAGATCCAACTCGTTTGTACATTTGGTAAAGCAAAGGGGATCGACGTGTTGCTCCTATTGTTCAGTTGTTAATGGAAACATGCGTGATCATTGTAAACATGCAAGATTGTTCCATTTTCTGTGGCCTCAAGGGGCTTCCGATTGATTTCTGATAGAAACCAAATCCCCTCACAGTGCTTCAACATACACCAATGCTTAAGATCCACAGTGTTTGACTTGTCTGCCTTCTCAGGTCTCACTGTGGTGCGCCTTCTCTGGAGCAGAGCACGGTATTTCCAGATGCTGTTCAGGATTCCCCACCCCTGCCCCACCCTCGCCCCTGCCCCACCCTCACCCCACCCCATCCTCACTCCTGCCCCACCATTCTGTCTGTTCTAGAGAACTCCTGTCACACTCTGTCAGGAGTCAGAGCATTTTATTTCCTCTGAAAAGCCCTCCACGACCCCTCAAAACAGTTACATTAGACTGTGATACCTCAGCTAACACTCTGGATTTATACAAACCTGAGACTTTTGTAACTATTGACCAACTGTCTTCCTCCATTAGACTCCTCCATGAGTGCATGGGATGCATCCATCTTGCTCTTACTTTACCTGAGTATTTGATGCACAGACAGCCCTCAGCAAACATCAGCTGAATTGTCTAGCTGCATAATATAGAGTGCATGCTGAACATGCCACCTGGAGCTGCAAAAACAAGGATCAGACAGTGCATTCTTTGCCTCTCTCTGTTTCTCTCTGTCTGTGCATCTGTATGTCATCTGTGTGTGTGTATCTGTATGTCATCTGTGTATGTGTGTGTATCCGTATGTTATCTGTGTATGTGTGTGTATCTGTACATCATGTGTGCATGTGTATATCTGTATGTCATCTGTGTGTGTATCTGTATGTATCTGTGTGTGTGTCTGTATGTCATCTCTGTGTGTGTGCATCTGTATGTCATCTGTGTATGCGTGTGTGTGTCTGTATGTCATCTGTGTGTGTATCTGTATGTCATCTCTGTGTGTATGTGTGTGTGTCTGCATGTCATCTCTGTGCATGCATGTGTGTGTGTGTGCCTCCCTCATTACTTCTTTTTTCTTACTTTTACTGTGATGCTAGAGGATAGAACCCAGGCCTGGCATGTGCCAGATAGACTAAAATACACATTTTCCCAGCATCTTTCATTGACAGGACTGTTGTCTGCTGTGGTTTGGATATGAAATGTCCTCCACAGATTCATATCTTGAAGGCTTGGCTCTCAGCTGGGGTCAGACATTATCCGGGAAGGTACAAGAAATCCATTTGATGGTAGCTGGAGGAAAGACTGCGTCTTTGGAAAGCTGGGTTTTGTCTTGCCCCTTCCAGCTTCTCCGCTTCCTGTCTTCCTTGAAATGAACTACTTTGCGCCACCATCGACTCCCCACCATGCTGATGACTCTGGCTGCAGGCCTACAGCAAGATAACCACAGCCTCTGGAACCATAAGTCAAACATCCCTGTTCCTGCAAGTGGTTATCTGTCCCTGTAATGAGAAGCCTGACCTGTGGCACCATAACTGAGAATCGGTCAACAGCAGACTGAGAAGTGGTTTTCCGTGGCCTCTTTCCTATCCTTCTGTTCCACTAGTAGGGGGTTCTCCTGCCAAGTCCATGCTGTGTCGGATGCTAAGTCTCTGCAGTTTCCCTCCAAGTGCTGCCGTGATGTCACCTCCAAGTGCAGTCATGATGTCACTGCCTTGTTCCTTTTTGTTCAAGGTTACCTTGACTACCCTGGGTCTTTTGTGCTTCCCCATGACTTTTAGGGTTATCTTTCCAGGCATGATGGGAAGTGTCACTGGTATTCAGAAAGTGGGTAGCACTTGGAGTCAGGAATGATTCGCCATCAGCAAACTCATCCCACACGACCTTCTTTTAAATGAAGCTAATGAACGTCAGATAAATGTGACAGAATTCAGAACACATCACATACGCTCAGCCTTCACTGTGGGTTGCGAGCGGGGATGCAACAGGGAGCTTTCTGCCTTCCCCGCCACAAGATGCCCAAAATTATATCATTATATCTTTTGTTTGAGGAGTTCCTCACAGTTTTTCATTAATGATAGACGCAGGGACCCAATGACGGGAGTTAGTGTGGATCCTCACCTGAATAGCACACCATACAGAGGCTGTAAAGGCCGGCTCAACATGGCATGGTGCCAGGTATGAGGAACGCTCTTCACATAGCCTAAGACAG
>NW_026067920.1:20126687-20145440 GCF_014885135.2 Alexandromys fortis
GCGAGATCCAGTTACCCTGCCCCCCATTCCTTACCATATATAAACTGTAACCCGTCCCTAATAAACGGAGGCTTTGACAAATCTGCTTGGCCTCCTTCTTCTGTCTTAGCTCATTCCCTTCCAGGTAGCGCCCCTCCGTGACCCTGGAGTAACTGATTGCCGGGTGGGTTACAACCCCTAGACTGAGTAGCCCACCCAACGCAATCCACAAGAGGGGAGCTTTATTTAAAGCTACTTTTTATCTTATAAAAATAAAGAGGATGGGAGGGGTTTTTTAGTTATAAGTTTTAATTTCTACAAAGTCATTTCATCTTTTAAACTCTCCAGTGGTACATGTCCTCATCCACAAAAGTTCAGAGTCCCCAGTTAAATGTATCCCCTCCCTTGCTGCAGGTCTTACCCATGTTCTAGGCTCCTCTGGGGTCAATGTACATTGTAGTCGGTACCCCCAGCCACTCACAGGGCCTTGGGTACCCAATACTTCTCCAGGCTACTGCTTTTCCGGGGTTCAGAATCCCAACACTCCCCACCAGATGCCCCTTCTCTTCTCACCACTCTGACCATCCTGGAGTACTTGGTCCTTCTCCTCCTTCTCTGTAAACCAATGGGAGGTCTGGTTATGTATACACCTTCTTCCCAACTGAGGAACCTGCCATCCACGGCTTCATCCAGATGGCACTCAATCCTACGCGGGACAAATTCCCTGCTTCCACCAGGTTAAGGATCCAGCTCCACCTCAACAGAACCCTCTCAACCATCTTAACAGTACAGAGATGTCTCTAAGTCGGAGTATCTATTGAGCCAGAAGAGTGAGTGCTCACTTGTCAAGCAGGTACAAAATGGCCTTTTTCTCTCCGTGCATTCTTGAGCGCTGACCCTCTAACAACAGACTCGAAACCACTATAGACGTGCATAAATTCTGTCTGGTTAAAACACGAAACACAGACAAAGTGCTTCACAACATGCTGCGAACTCAGCCATTGTTGGGTGGTTGACTTAAAAAAAATTCCATCAGCCATAAATCTACATTCCCACCCCCAAATGAAATATAATCCCCTTGCTTTCCTCTAGCAGTCAGATAATCATCTCCTTGTTCTACAGGAAATGATTTAGAGGAGAGAAGGATCGGGCTGACAGTCTTACAAGCTCAGAAGATGCTCTTGCCCGACAGTCCCCTTCTCGCTTGTCCTGTTTCGTCTCGTCCCAATATATGTACTTACATGCGCGCACACACACACGCACATGTACAACTGACACACACTCACAAACACCTTGAGATCAGTTCACAGATGACTCAAATCTTAAAAAAGAAAGGACCCTGAACAGGAGGCAGCCTTTCCCATTTTACAGAGGGGAGCATAACCTGGCCCTTTTAGTGTCATTGAGGGATGAAGAGACCCACTTTCTCACACTGCTTTGACTCCACCTTGTTGTCTGCTTCTGTGACCCGACAGAACACAGTTGTCACCCACTGCACAGCAGCTCCGGGCATCTCTTCCTAACAAGAGACTGTCACTTCCTAACTTTTCCTTTCTGGGGCCAATACTTAGCAACATTCACCTTGAGGTGGCAGGAGATGACACTGGGTAGGTGACGGGAACATGACAGAGGCCACCACCGCTCATCACTTCCCCGAGATGGGAAAGCCCTCGGGGTACCAGAGAGAATGAGAAACTTCTTTCTTCGCCACTGATGTTATTGATTCCTCGAGCTCATAGGGAGCATCCCTTAATGTTGTGCTTTCATGTTTCTGCTTTGTTGCATGAGTGCAGAAGAGAATATTGCAAATTGATCTGTCTTTTTCCAGCCTTTGTTGAGACCGGACTCCTATTACTCCAGTTTCTCGGCCCATCATCACATGTCCGCATTCCAGGGCATAGATAATCAGCCTGGCTAAACACTGAGGGCTGAACTGATTAATTTCCAACGTTCTCGCCAGAGTCCATCGATGGCGTACCTGTTTGATGATCTCTGCGATAGATAGCCACTTCGGATTGTTTGACCTCCGCCCTTCACCCTGCGGCTGTCTGTTCTAGTACCTGTTTAAGTTGACAGCGCGTACATTGCATCTCCATCACGTTGAAAGAGAACCGTAATGCCTCGGTGCTCTGAAAGCTCAGAAACGGGCTTTTAAGGGAAACCCATTTCTAATATCGGCAGAGCAGCATTTGAGAACCAATCATATATCCATTAAGCAAGAAGAAAAGGCATTATCCATAACTGTGATGTTACAGGTGTACTTTAGAATCTCCTCATTCTTTGTGATTTAGCTCGTGGGCTAATTATGATCAATGGATTTCCTCGGGAATGTGAAACTCTATCACAGCTTTTAATTTCTCATTCCACCATTTCCCAGAATTCTGCTATTTTAATTACTTTATATGCCATTTGCTTCTAATAGCTCAGAACAAAAGGGTCATCGCCAATATATCTATTATATATAATTTTAGGCATATTGGGTCCATTTCTAATGTAACCCTGATATTAGGTTAGACAGGTTATATTTTTAGTTCTTGGGAGTCTCTTTAACAATTTCAAAGATGTATTTCATTTATCCTAAAATATCGTGGGTTGTAAGATAGGTTTGGGTCTATTTATAGAGCTGAGTTCTCAAAAATGCACATAATTTACACCCAAGCACACTAAGAACCAAGCAGTAACAGAGCCGGTGCAGGTGCATTTCCAGCCATTTCTAAGGTTGCACCAACTCATTCTACCCCACAGGGAAATGGTAGGTCAAGCGAAGCATGCCAAGGTCATCCAAGGACAAACCATGTGTGTGACCTGCTGTACAGCAGCAGATCACAATGAGGAAAGTCTTTGGTAGGAAGGCGAACACAACGGACTTCCGATTATATACTGATTATATGCCGAGTAGGTATCCAAACATCCCAAATATACTTCCTTTTGAACACAGCACAGAAAAGAGTGTATTGTGCAGGAGGCGTCACAGAATTTGAGAGCACGAGGGGACTGCTGAAGCCCTAAAGCCAGTCATCCTGCATGAGAGAGAAATGGGGACACATGGGGAAGAGCTGAGATAAGAGGGGGATGTTGTACCTCCCAATTCCAGCAGAGTCCCCCATCATTCCTAAGTCACCTTAACTGTCTCCTTCTTAACTTGGCTCACTCCATCACCCCGTTCCTATTTTCAACTGGAAATATTAGCAGCTATAAGTTTATACCCCTTTGTTGAATTTGATCGCCTTAAAAAAAAAAAAAAGCAATGTAGTAGCTTATGGCTCAGTTCCTGAGGTCTGGACTCCCAACAAAATTTAAATGTGCTTCCTTTTAGTTTGTGATCAACCCAATTAGTGAGACCCGCTAACAGATTTTAGGAGAAAACTGACTTCACTAAAGAAAAATGCTTCACACAGGGCAGGGAAACTTGATTGCTCTTTGGGCTAACAAGGGAGGGGACTTGATTAGGGGAGGGGGAGGGAAGTGGGAGGTGGTGACGGGGAAGAGTCAGAAATCTTTAATAAAGAAAAAAAAGAATTTCACTCAACTAAGGGCCTAACCTCAGAATGAAGTTATAGGTAATCACAGACTGGATTAGAAATAAAAGAAAATGTGAGGTTTATGTGCCAAAAAAAGAAAAAAAGAAAAATGCTGAAAGAGTCTAGTGGCGAGCTTTGGTTTGCCGTGGAAAGTTCTACACAAGCTTCACATCTGCTTATTGCAAAGGCTCCAAGCACTTACACACCCATTTGTTTTATTTTACCCTCATGTTTGTATACCAAAAATCTTGATAGAGGGAGCCATTATAGGATTAACAAGAAACCTGACTGTAGAGAAATTCCCAAGAATCCACAAGGATGACCCCAGCTAAGACCCTAAGCAATAGAGGACAGGGGGCTCGATCTTGACTTGCCCTGTAGTCAGACTGATGAATATCTTAAATACCACCATAGAACCTTCATCCAGCAACTGAGAGAAACAGAGGCAGAGATCTGCATCGGAGCACTGGACTGAGCTCCCAAAGTCCTGTTGAAGAGTGGGAGGAATGAGAATATGAGCAAAGAGGTAAAGACCATGATGGGTTCACACACTGAAACAGTCTACCGGAGCTAATGGGAGCTCACAAACTCCAGATGGAATGGGAAGGAACAAGCATAGAACCAAACTAGTCCATCTGAATGTGGTTGACAGTTGCATGACTGGGGCAGACTGAGGGGCCACTGGCAGTGGCACCAGGATTTATCCCTACTGCATGTACTGGCTTTATGGGAACCTATTCTCTTTGGATGGATACCTTGCTCAGCCTAGATATATTAGGGAGAGCCTTGAACCCTCTCCAAAGCAATGTACCTTACCCTCTCTGAGAATTGGATGGGAGTGGGGTGGGAGGGTATGTGTAGGGAATGGGAGGAGGGGAGGAGTGGGAACTTGGATTGGTATGTGTAATGAAAACAAGATCGTTTGTTTTCTTTTTTAAAAAGAAATAAGAAAGAAGGAAAGAAAAAGAAAGAAAGAGAGAGAGAGAGAGAGAGAGAAGGAAAGAAAGAAAGAAAGAAAGAAAGAAAGAAAGAAAGAAAGAAAGAAAGAAAGAAATCTCAAACAGTAAAAACTACTTGAATATTTATGCATGTGTACGTATAGTTTGAATTTGAAGAAACGAGCTCACTTTGAACTTTGGGGATAAAAGTGCTTTTCTTTCCCATGTTGAGTCGACATTGTATGAAAATTAACAACCATATTGGACTAGAAATGGGAGGGGCAACTTTTCAGCATTTGCATAGGGGCAAGGCAAGGCATTAAATGTGGAAGACATTACCTACACTGGTTTGGTTACAGGTATTAATAAAGGATTCTTAATTACACATGTATATATAGATTTGCATGTATTTAGCAAGATTACTTCTTTTTTTCATGAAATATTTTAGACACACAAGAAAACACAGGGAAGATTACAGCTCTCGCTCCCCCTAGTGTGACATTCACACCTGGCCATATTTGGCCATATATTTGTTATTACAAAGTAATTTTTAAAAATTACAGATGCCCTTCAAACTGCCTGTGTTCTTATACCCTAACACATTCCTTTTTATGTTTTCATTTTTTTTGGCTTCCTCAGTAAAAACCAGTTATCTTGAGTTTGATGTTTGTCATTCTCATGTTTATCCTCTCACTCCTAATCTGTCTGTGAATGATCTGTAATGTTGCTTTTATATTTGAAATATTTACAAAAGTAATGTGTGCACTATGCTGCACTTTATCATGCCTTTTCCAAACCATCTTTAAGTTTTGAAATTTAGTCGTATGATCACCATAGCATTGCTCCATTACAGTGACAAATGCCCCGTTGTGCTCTGTAATCTGATCACACAGCTATTCGCGTGTTCCCCACCAATCCGTGCGGATGCTAGCAGCCTTTCACACACCTGTCCTTTGCCAGTTCGCAAGCGGTCCCTAGAGAACATCCTCAGCGATGGATGGTCTGGGTTGTCGCCCCCAAACGCCTCTATTTGTGATGCTGATCCTGAAACTTTGCCCTCATGGCATCCTAGGAATTCTCAGAGTTCTGTGTCGCTGCCGCTGCCATCTCAGGCTGCTCGATGCTTTGTCACCTGACGAGATGAACTCCCCACCTACAGCTGTCTGAGCTTGCGGTTTTCTAATTACTCAGGGCACTGAGAATAATCCTGTTTATTAAGCATGCGGAACTCGCCCATTAGTGATGCACTTGATGACTACTTTTCCACTGGACCGTGTTAGTCTTAGTGATTCAGAGTAAAAATACGTAGGGGGGCTCAAAAAACAAACTTGACACATGCTAGGCAAGCGCACCCTCACTGAGCCACGCCCTCAGCCCACATATTCCAGATAACGTTAGTAATGGTGACTGACTGGTGTTTGGGGAGTTCTCACTAAATGCAAGACATCCTTCTTCGGCCCTCACATATAGTAGCTGATTTAATCCACACACAATCTCTTAGTACTTGCCACTTTTACAAAGATGCAAAAATTGAAAATCTGGAGGTTAAATAACTTGCCTAAGGTCACATACAGCTCCAGAGTGCTAGAGTCGTGATTGGACCTGGCAGTCCCAAACTGAAGTGTCAATCTTCTGCCTCTCACTGTTTCAAAGGGTGTAAATCCTTACCAACATTATGCATTAAAAATATCTTTCTCTAATCTAGGTACTATTTGTTTTTAGTACATTTTTAATAATTTTAAATGTCTAAATTTAATACAAATTAAATGTTTTAATACATTTCTTGTACATATCATTATATACACAAATATATATATATACATATATATATTATGTGTCCAAATATCAAAGCCAAAAAGATGTTGTGCAATACTTTCTTTTAAAATTTTTAAAGATTTTTCATTTCATAATTCTTTTGATGAGTAGAGTGGAGACTTCATATTCCTTTTTTGCAATGTAAAGAATCATCTGCCTTCGCATCAGGACCTGACTCTGTCCTCATGGTCTAAAATGCCACACCTTTCATGTCAGATGTATGTACATTTGAGGCTTGTCCCTTATATCCCTGTGCTCACACAGTGCCCTTAATCATTCTTGAAATTTGATAGACCATGTCCTTTTTATTGATTCCTTTTCAATTCTTCTTGCCAATTGTAGTTTTCCTCTTCCTTGGACACTCTAAAATAAGATTGTCAAGTTCCAACTTTTTTTTTAAGCCCTGGGACTTAGGAGATGGCTCAGCTGTTAAGAGTACTTTCTGCTCTCGCAGAGGATCCAGGTTCAATTCCCAGCACCCACATCGTGGCTCATAAGCATCTATATAACTCCAGCTTCAGGGCATCTGATACACTCTTCTGGCCTCCACAGGCACCAGGCACACACATGGTCCGTGTACATAAGAATTAAAAAATAAATCCTAACAGAAATTTTATTGCAACAGCATTGAAATTATGAATTAATTTAGATTAAATTAAGACCTTTATGAAAGATGGTCCAGCCTGCCTGAAGGCATTCACAGGCCTGCCTGATGCCATGTATCTCAGGTGGGCAAAAGATACCCATTGGGGCAGCCTGGGTCCTCACAGACCAGCCTGCCTGAAGGCTCCAGAGGCAGCTCCAGGCACAAGAGTACCATTCTGATGAGCAAGTATATGATGCAGAAAAGGGAGAGAAAGAGGTGGAATAGTTCACGTGCTGTGGTGAGAGGCAGTTGTGAAGAACCAAGGGTGGTGAGGAACCAGCTGATGTTGGCAGCCTGCTTGCCACCTGGGACTAGGGTGACATTCGGGCCAAGGCTGCTCCTTCGGGTCATGTCTGGGTCTGTAGTCCTACCACAGCTGGGGTCTATGTTGACATTCATGACCCATGTTGCCACCAAGGCCAAAGGGAAGCCCAGGGTCTACACTGTCAACTATGGTCATTTTGCTGTCCAAAGGCTGTGCTACCTTTGGGACCGTGTTAATCTGAGTGGCCTGTGCTGGTCACCAGGGGAAATGATGACATCCAGGCCTGAACTGCTGCTGGGAATCATGTCCAGTTGACTATGGCTGGACTACTGCTAGGGTATGTGTTGGTGTCCAAGGCCCGTGGTACCACCAAAGGCCATACAGATGCCTGGGGTCTAGACAACCACATGAGACCACGCTGTCAAGGCCATACTGATCTGGGTGGCCTGTGCTGCCACCAAAGTCATAGTGATGTACTGGACCGAGATGGCCAAGGGCCATGTCTGGGTCCATGATCCTGCTGCAGCTAGGGTCTGTGATGATATCCATGGCCCATGGTACCACAGGGGTTCAAAGCAACCAGGCATGTTAAAATCCAAGGGCCATGCTGCTCCTCACTGTCCCTGGGAAAGATAACCCTGCCCCTCGCTGGACACTGCAGCAGGAGAGATGGCCCCATACTAGGGAGAGATGGACAACGAAACCAATGACTCATCGCAATGAACATTTTGTGAATGGTGCTGGTTGGACCGATGGGTGTGCTGCGAGATACACTGCAGCTCCTGATGCCGCCAGGATGAATGAAGAGGTGTTGCAAAGACAGAGGAGTGAGGTAGTATTGTTTGTTTGCTTGATTGTTTTTAATTAATTTTGGAAGGATTTTTTTGGGGAGATGCTGCATGGGTGAGGGGTGAGTATGGAGGGACTGGGAGGTGAGTGGGATTGGGGTGCAAGATGTGAAATTCCCAAAGAATCAATAGAGAAATATGCTTTTGTAAAAAAAAAGATATTTTTGATATTAAACCTCTCCATTTAGGGGTATCGTGTAATTCTACATTTGTTCAAGTCTTTTCTACTCAAAAATTTTATAAGTATGCTTCTCCGGAAAAGCCTGTTTTCTTATGCTCAGTCCTCACCGATGCACTTGTAACCGGAAGCGTCCTTCATTCTGCCTGGTAACTGGTACTGCCGTTTGACGGCTTCTGCAGGGGCTGCTCCCTGCTGACGGCTCTGCCACTGGTTACTCCAAGGCTGTGTCCCCCATCTACTCAAGAGTCCTCACGTTACATCTGTGTCATCTATAAGAGACTGTGATGTGTGAGCTCTATGGCAAGGAAAAGACGGACTCTAAGCACACTTGATTTGTGTAATGACTTCTGAGTCAAAAATTTGGCTTAATTCCCTGATTAATTTTAAAAATTCTTTGCATATTGTCTTGAACTCTTTACGGAGGTGACCATGTTCTCTGGAAGTAAGGCGGGGGTTTTTTCTTCCTTTTCAGGTTTTATATCTCCCCCCTCCTTTTTCTTATATTATTTCACCGTCTGTAAATCTAATACTAGTCAGGCTAACAGAGGCGAGAGTGGACATCATTCTCTCCCTTCTAACATTAATGGAGAGATTTATTTATTTATGTATTTATTTAATTATTAAAGATTTCTGCCTCCTCCCCGCCACCGCCTCCCATTTCCCTCCCCTTCCCCCAATCAAGTCCCCCTACCTCATCAGCCAAGAGCAATCAGGGTTCCCTGACGTGTGGGAAGTCCAAGGACCACCCACCTAATGGAGAGATTTCTAAGGTTTTACTGTTATGTAGTATAGGTTTGTTATGGGCGTTTTAAATCTTTATTGTGTGCATTCATTTACATGGGTGCTTTCATAAAAGTATATATTGTTTGTTAAACATATTACCCACCCCTTACCTTCTCTCTTCTCACACTTCCTGTTAGGTCCCTTTGTCCCCCTAGAAATTCTTGCTTTTACTTTCATGTCATACATACATACTTGGTTATATCATCTCTATCAAATCTAGGAACCATAAATGAGAGGAAATAGACTACTCATTCCATTTAATATGGTCATCGCCAGCTGTGTGCATTTTCCTGCAAATGACACTTTCTAGTTATTACATTTTACTGTTTATGTGTGTGCGAGGCTGCACGTGTGTGTGTGTGTGTGTGTGTGTGTACACCATGGCACACATGTGAAGTTATCAAACTAGTGAGATTTAGTTCTTTCCTTCTGTCTTGTAAGTGCCAGTGGTCACATTGCGCTTGGCAACTGGCACATTTTCCAGACTGAGCCAACTCATCAGTCCAACTTTGTTCTTCTCTATGGATGAAAAACGGCTCCATAGTGTGTACATGCAAGAGTTTCCTGATCAGATCCCCTGTTGCTGGCAGCAGGGCTGGATCCATAGTTTAGCTATTGGGAGCAGTGCAGCCATCAATGCAGGTAACACGGGTGCATGGCTCTGAGATGTGCTGTGAGTTCTTGAAAGACGGTCTTCCTGAGGTGATGGACGATCTCTCTTTAGAAATTTTATAGTGGATGTTGATTGAGTGGGAAATTTTTCTATCCATGAAGTGGAATAGAAGGATTTTCCCTTCTCTCTGATAAGAGTACATGCTACTTAATATAGTTTTTGATAGCTCCTTTTCCTGCTAAGACTACACCTTTAATGACTTCTTGTCTTGCTAAGACTGCACCTGACCTTGGATGGCTTCTTTTCCTGCTAAGACTGCACCTGACCCAGGTGTGATATGTAATTTGTTAAAGTTTCTGTATAATTTAATCTGAGACAAAAGAGGCTCTGTATTTGAGTAAAATTTGTCTGCAATCCCACTACTTTTCTTGTGTCCATGTTCATGTTTGCTAACAAAAAGTTTAAAATGTGTTCAGTAGCAACTGCTCTTTATTGTCTTCTGAAATATTCGCATAAAGAACACATAGCACTTGAATGTAGGTTAAAATTCCCCTCTGAAACTTTGGCCCTTATATCTGTTTTCAGGTCAAAACTATATGCATTAGTGTGTTGCGTGCACTTATGTGTGTGCATGCACATGTGTATATATGTGTATATGTATGTGCCTTGTGTATGTGTGTGCATGTGTGCACATGAGTGCATTGTGTGCATACATGTCTATATGTATGTGTGCATGTGTGTGCATGTATGTCTATGTGTGTGTGCATGTACGTACGTCTTTGTGTGTGCATGTGAGTGCATGTATGTACATGTATGCGATGTATGTGTGTATGTGTGTGCACATGAGTATGTGGATGTGTTGTGTGCATGTATGTATGTGTGCACATGAGCTTGTGGGTGTGTTGTGTGAATGTATGTGCATATGTATGTGTGTGCATGTATGTATGTGTGTCTGTGTGGATGTGTGTGTATTCCTGTGTGTGTATGTGTGTGCCTGTGTGTGTATGTGTGCACATGGGTGTGTGTGCATGCATGCATGTGTGTATTATGCGTGTGTTCCTGTATGTAGGTGTGTATGAGACCTACAAATTAGAGAAATCATGCAACACTTGTCTTTCTCAGACAGACTGAATTTACTTAATATGATTAATATGTTTAATGAATTAAGGTTCATCCATTCTCCAGGTTCATTCATTTCCTGCAAATGACATGACTTCATCCTCCTTGAAAAAAGTTCCATCATGTACATGCATTCCATTTTCTTTGTCTGTTCATCTGTTGATGGACACCTGGATTAGCTCTGTAACAGCTATTGGGAATGGTGCTGCCATGGACACAGATGTGCAAGCATCTCTATGATACTGATGTTCCTCAGGTAATACTCAGGAGGGGTATACTGGGGTCATGTGGTCAAGTTTATTCCAACGAAGTTTTTGAGGCAATTATGAACAAGATTCTTTTAATCATTTCTTTTTCAGTATATCTGCATTTTTGATGTAAAGAAGAGCCGCAAGTTTTGCATGTTAATTTTGTACCCTGCCACTTTGCTGACAGCATTTGTTAGTTCTAGAAGCTTTCTGCTGGAGTCATTAGAGTCACATGTGTATAAGTTTGTAAGGACACTAGAACTTCTTTTCCTATTCACATCCCTTTTGTTCCCTTTCACTTGTTGCTCTAGTTAAGACTCCAAGGACTTGAGTAGGAGTGGGGAAAGTGGGACTCTTCTTCCTGATCTTCATGGAACTGGTTTCAACTTTTTCCCATTTATTATAGAACAGTCAATTGTTTTAAATCCTTCATGTGTGCTTTTAAAAAATTATGTACATACACATAATTTTTTAAAATTTAAAAATATATATGTACACTTTATTTGTTGGGCATAGTATTCGGTTACTATTGTGTATTTGATATATAATCTATGATAAATTCTATGGATATATCCCACAATAATTTCAGGCTAATGCTCTCCCAACTGAGCTATTTCAGCCACACTTATAATTTCAAATTTATAAAATTTCTTGCACAAAATTCATAAGTTCTACTTACTCTATGTTAAGACTGTATTGAGCTTGCCAGTAGTAGCACACACCTTTAATCACAACACTCAGGAGGCAGAGGCAGGCAGATCTTTGTGAGTTCAATGCCAGCCTTGTCTAAAGAGTAAATTACTAAACAGCCAAGACTACACAGAGAAACCCTGTCTCAAAAAAAGACTATATTGTCAGATAATATAAATACAAGATTTTATATCTTATTCTGATTTTTGTTGTTATTATATAGGGTCCAGGATCATAGTTATTAGTGTTTTCTTAAATTACATTTTGTCTGATATTAATCTCTACACAAGATTTCTTTTGGTTTCTAGTTTTCTAGTATACTTTTACCCTATCTCTCTGTTTTCAACATTTCTGTGCAACTTTGCATTCAGTTTATAATGCCTGAATATTGATTTTTAGTGGGGGGGTTGAGTTTTATTCCAACTCCTCTTTAAAATTTTCTAGCAGATTTCCGTTCCCTTCCCAAACCCTGTCTTAGTTTTCTGACCTACCCTCTGGAACAGTATGTTTGGTGGTTGTATAGCATTCCACTCTGCCCTTTTCAGAAAACAAACAGGAAAAATATCAGATAATCAAACAACCTTGAGCAAGATGAATCATAGAAGATACATCAGACTATAATATTGTTTCAACATAGATTTAAAAACTATAGTAATCAAAACAGCATGGTAGCGGCATCGAAATGCACGTATCTCCTTCGTGGGTGGACCCAGCTTTCTGTTTGTGCAACATATCCAACACGAGGACATAGTTGACTGACTTACGATGTCCCTCACAGTAGGTGCACAATGGAGACAGGAGCATGTTAATAAATAATGACGACAAGTCACTTTCCTCGAAAGACAGCAAGGCAGCGAGTAACACGGTCGGTTTTCTCAGCAAACTACAAGCTCTTGAGGCCAAAACTTGGGGCTGATCTATCATACTGCCAAGTTTATTACCTTGCATATGGTAAATGGGCCATAAATATTTTCAAGGGCCAATACATTTCTCCTGTGGATTTTCCATATGGCAGAAAGAATGATGCCCGGGTACAGGCAGTTCTGCTCCGAAGGATAAAATCAGCACCTCCTGCGTTCTGTAGCATGTCGGTTCCTCCTCGGAAAGTATTTGTAAAGAATGAAAGGATAATGAAAAACATTTCTCCTAAGCACAGAGGTGACCAGGCTGAAGGGGGATATTTCTCATCGAATAACATAAAAATAGGTTATGCCTAGCTTTCATTAATCAAAAAAGCAGACAGCAAACCTTTACTTCTATCTTCAGACAGTATCGGGGACCAGATGCAAGGGAATCCTAAGTGCTAACAATGCGTCTGGCTGAAATAATGTTTTTCAGACCACGGACCAAAGGACAAGGGGACAAAGACATTGTCCTTCCTAATTGATTGCTTTTGGAATCAGGCCCAGCATGTGAAAGTATCGTCTGCTGGTGAAATAATGGCCCTGAGCTGTCCTCCCTATCTCCCCACGACGCCGACACAGAGTTTCCAAGAGACAAAGGGACTGAGGTGCCTTAAACTCGGAGCTCAGGAAAAGAAGGTATTGCCACATCGTCTCGAAAGGAACCCACAGCCTCCAAACCAACAGCTCTGTGAACTGCGTACGTGTGGCACATCTGCTTGTGGTGGTTTGAACGAGAAATGGTCCTGGTAGGCTCAACATCTGAACACTTGGTCCCCACTTGATAACTCTGGGGGCAGGGGTGGGGGGGTTGAATGGTAAGCAAAGCAAACCCTTCCGGGCTGAAGTTGCCTTTGGTATTTTATCATAGCCACAAAAAGTGACTGCTACACTATCGTATACCAAGTACAGAATACATAGTACCCTGGTAAACTGTGGTGCTTAATCATCGTCATCTCACTAGGGTTATAATCACCTGGGACACGCCCCTCTGAACGCGTCTGTGAGGGGTGTTTCCAGAAAGGTTTAACTGAAGAGAGGAAAAGCCTGCACTAAACAGAGGTGGCACCGTCCCCCATGTCCCCCACCCCTACTTCCCTTCTGCAGTGTGATCAGCCAGTTCACACTCATGCCTTCCCTACCTAATAAACTGACCCTTGAACTGCGAACCACAACAAGCCCTTCCCTCTCCAAGTGGCTCTTTCCAGATATTTTTGTACGAATGACGTGAAAAGTACCCAATATACAAACCCCGCCTCATCCTCCCTGTTTGCTCTACTTTCACACCTGCAACAGAAGAGACCCAGATATGCAGAATGGGCATGAGTGGGTTGGGTCCTGAGGAGGCTGAAAAGCCACAAGGCCGTGAGAGATGGCGGCATTCCTGTGATGGGCATTTAAAGCTTCTGTTCCGTGAGTCAGGTGATTATCATAAAGCCTTTTCCTGTTAAAACATGAACTGGCTCTCTTCTTCCTTCTCTCACGGGTGCTACCCCTCAGAGGGGCACCGTAACCTAGTAAACAACCAACCACTGTCTGCTGAGGACTTCCTTCAGAGCAAAGTAGGGAAACTTCAGAGGCGTCCTCCTACAGGCGAAGGGAAAGTTCTCTCATCCTTTAAAAGACCTTCCTTCCAGAACTGAAGGCTGAGAACACCCAGAGCTCCCGATGACTGAAAAAGCGGGATCCCAGGGGCTCAATGAGGAAAAATAAAAAGCACAGCGCAGCATGCAGCCACAGAGCACACTTTCAAATGGGAGGTTGGCTCGTCACTGCTCAGTCTCTGGACCGACCAAAGCACCCGCCGTGGAAAGTGCAGCTGAAGGAAATGGCATCCAAGATTGACAACTGAGTAATAGGCAAGCTTGATTATATGCAAATCATCACTTTCTGTTGACTTAATTGTGATCTAATGTAACATGTATAATTAACGCGTGTATTTAAAGTAAATGTATATTTAATTGATATGCATATTTTAAAGTGAATATTTACATTTCTATGTTGTCTTATGTTTTGTTATTTTTTTTTTAATTTGAGGGTGAATTTCTTCCCTACAGAAGTAGGGATTAGGAGCCGCAGGAACTAAGACAAAAACGCAGGAACAAAGAGATGAGGACTTGCTTTGTCTACATGGAGGAGAGGGCAAGAGCAATGAGCCTGGCTCTAGACGCTTCCCCCCATTCCCGTGCTGTGAGACTATATACTTGGAACTCAGTTTTTACGGCTATGAAACAAGAGGAAAGACAATTTCTAAGCCATCTTCGAGAGCTACAATTCCATTGGAAACTCACCAATCACTCTGATCTTCAGTTTCTTCAGACAAAACAATTAGACTCCAGTCATAGATACCAGAGACTCTTGGAGAGCAATCATGGACCTGAAAATTGTCCTGGAGTTACAAAGTTTGAGGGGGCTCCCGAGCTTCATAGTGGGGATCGGGCTATGGCTACTCTGCTTCTCTGTGGGTTCTTTTCTGACTGTACCTTGTCCTAAGAGACACCTCTACAAATAGCTTTTGTCTCCACTCAGAGGGTGGAAGGTGACTGGGTACCTGAGCAGAAGGTAAACATCAGTTATCCAGAACAATCCAAGCAATGTAGACCAATCAAGGAATCACTCCTGGGCGTAGAGAGAGTCCTACCCTATAAATTGATTGGGGGTGAACTGGGAACGTAGGAGCATGTGAGTATAGTAAAGTCTTCTCAAGGAAACTAGAAGTCATTCACCACGCTAGACCCAAGGAAAGGGCAGAACACTTTCCCTTGGACTTCATAAAGTAGAGGATACCGACCTTGTCATTGGCACATCCCCACCTGCCAGTCCTGGGACACCCAATGTAAACCACAGCACACAGGCAGAGAGCTTCCCACTGTCTCTGTGGCTTTACCACAGCTCAGTATCCTGAGGGTGCTGCGTCCAACTAATCCACCTGCTCATTCTCGTGAAGCAGCATGTGCCTGTTCCCCTGACCTGCTTCTGCCCTTTAGTCTCAACAGCTGACTCTGTCTTTACTCTTGCTCCTGACTCTCTCTCTGCCTGAGGGCCACAGCAACAGCTGTCCCTTATCTTCTCGATAGACTCTACCTGCATTTCTAACATCCACTTCCGAAGCCACCTTGAACTCTGCTATAGCCCCTTTAACACATCTCCATTCTATACACACATGCACAGAGAGTGACGTACTGCGTGTTGATTGATGTGTAATATGAGAGTATTAGTGAGTAGATTAGAATAAAAGGTGATGCATTCTCTCTCTTCAGTCAGATGACCAAAGGAGGTGGGATTATCTGTCCAGTTGTCACCGCTGAATGATCCTTACTCCTGGACTTTGGGAATCGATTGCTACGAAATCAATTCTGACATTGTGAAGAGACACAAGCATGTTTGTTTAGGTTTCAGGCATAGTGTGCTCCTGTCAATCATCTGAACACTCAGAAACAGCAGTCTTGGGTAGAGACTCCATGTATGCCACCTATGGAACAAGAAGGCAGGGTAGTTACAGAGCGTAGAGAGTGAGGGTGCCCTGAAATGGGCCACTGTGAGAGGAAGGGAAAAGAAGAAAATGGCCAAGGTGCGAAGATACACTGTAGAGACTTCCTATCAAGAGAGAGTATTGTATCAAAGACTGTGAAAACAACCCGGAAAAGAAAATATGATGGGCAAATGACCGAGCTTCATGTCATTATTTCATCATTAAATCTTTCTCAATCTTTTGCAAGTAAAATGACTTATGGTAAAATATCATATGGGCCAAAAGATTAGGGAAACAACTCTGCCTAAAAGGCTTTCTGTGCGCTATGATTTTTGATATACTTTAGCAGTATTGTGTAGAGAAAGAGCCAAGGGCCTTGGCAGGGACTCTGTTCTGATTCTGGTTGGGTAATGAACAAGGTTGACCATGTAGCCTTCCACTCCTGCCTGCCACCCGTCTTTCTGTTGCTTGTATTTAGAAACCGTTTCCCACAATGGCCTCTCACCCTCGCAGACTCCTCATGCCTGGCCTGGCCTGCTACACATGACCAGTCCTCAACAGCTCTCCTTATCTGTAGAGGACAATGACTCGAAGCCAGAAGAACCGTGTGGACAACAATGCTGAGTCTAGCTGCCTGCTTGGGATGAGTTCTGTCCTGCATTAATCACATTTGAGGCAGCTTTCCTTAATTCCTGGGCCTTTGCCTTTCACAAGGCAGAAGCTAGCTGGATCTTGCCCTGAGAGCATCCTTCCATTGACTGCAATACAGATTTGCCCTTTCCCTAATCTCTTTATCTCTTTAAGCACAAGTCAGGACTCCAACATGAAATGTCCTGGGGCTTTTTCTCTTCCAACTGTACAGTTTGTGTTTCTTTTTGCCCTACTTGCTCTTTTTTAGAAGAGTACTAAATAACCACGTGACAGAGTCAATATCAGACTCTTGAAATCTCCTCTGCCAAAGAATTTAGTCCGTTGCTTTTCTCAGAAAAATTCTTAGGACAAGGACAGAAAGCAGCCATGTTCTTTGCTAAAATATCACAAGAATGGCCTCTAGCCCAGTTGCTGCTAACATCCTTGCCTCTCTTTGAGGCCAGTTGAGCTGGGCTTCCACAGTCCACATTGCTCTTAGCACTACTGTCTCCCAGTCTCTGATAGAATGTTTCCTTAAGCCCTGCTTACAGTATTCAACAGATTCTTTAGTTCAAAGTCCCAAGGTCTTCCATATTCCTCCCAAAACCACATAAACAGATCTGTGACAGCAACAGGGACTGACTTCTGCATTAATTACTTTTCTATGATAAAGTGCCTTGATCAATGCAATTTATAAAAGAAACCATTTAATGGGGCTTTTAGTTCCATAGACTTGGATTCCATGATAGTGGCAGAGTGAAGTCCTGGCGGCAGGTACAGCTGAGAGCTCACATCTAGAACTGTAAGCAAGAAGCAGAGAGAACATTGGTAATGGCATGAAGTCCTTTAAACCTCAAAGCCTGCTACTGTCTTGGTTAGATTTTCTATTGTTATGATAAAACACCATGACCAAAAGCAACATGGGGAGGAAAGAATTTAGTTCACCTTACATGTTCAATCACAGCCATCATGAAGAGAAGTTGGGGCAGAAACTCAAAGCAGGAACCTGGAGGCAAGAATTGGTGCAGAAGCCATGGAGGAACAGAACACTGCCTACTTACAAGCTTGCTCCTCGTGACTTGCCCCATCTGCTGTCTTCTGCCAATCAGGACCACCCACCCAGGTATGGCACTACCACCTGTGAGATGAGCCCACTCACTTCAACCATCCATCAAGAAAATGCACCACAGGCTTATCCACAGGCCAATCTGGTGAGGTCATTTCCTCAATTGAGGTTCCTTCTTCCAAATGACTCTAACCTGCATTGAGTTGATATGAAAACTAGCCAGCAAATCCATTCCCAATAACATACTACCTCCCACAAGGCCACGCTGTGTAGATGGACCTGCAGGCTGCGTTCTTGCAGCCCGGCTTCTGGCCGCCTGGCTAGCTTATGCCCCAAAATAACAACACACAAATTGTATTCTTTTAAACACTGCCTGGCCCATTAGCTCTAGCCTCTCACATCTTGATTAACCCATTTCTAATAATCTGTGTAGCACCACAAGGTGGTGGTTTACCAGGAAAGATTCAGCATGTCTGACCTGGTGGCTGACTCCATGGCATCTGACCCAGAGAGGAGAGGCATGGCGATTGCCTCACTTCCCTCTTCCTCCCAGCATTCTGTTCTGTCTACTCCACCCACCTATGGGCTGGCCTATCAAATGGGCCAAGGCAGTTTCTTTATTAACCAATGAAATCAACATAAACAGAAGACCCTCCCACATCAATGCTACCTAATCCTTCCCAAACAGTTCCATCAATGGGGACCAAGTATTCAAACATATGAGCCTATGGGGGCCATTCTCATTCAAACCACCATAGTATGTAGGCTATAATCCAATGGGGAGTCAAGGAGCCATGTTGCAAGGAGGAAGCAGCTACCTTATTGTGCAGATGGTTAAGACAAGCAAGAAGAGATCAGGGAACCACCCAGGAGAGCTACTAGGACTTTTGCACTCTGAGCGAATGTGTCAGTATGGTATGCCAAGGTTGTGGTTATCACAGTGGCTCTTCATTGTTCTGTCTATAACCCTCCCCACATGCAGAAGACTTCCCTTTGCTCCTGGGCATCTATGAACAAGCTATGATGTGGTCACTAAA
>NW_026067920.1:20152771-20176386 GCF_014885135.2 Alexandromys fortis
AGAAAGAAAGAAAGAAAGAAAGAAAGAAAGAAAGAAAGAAAGAAAGAACCCTTTCTTTATACCACAGGTATCTGGAACATTCCTGGCCCTTTCCTTTCCTTGTTGCTGCAATGTATCAGCCTACACAATGAAGGCTAGTCACTAAACAGGCCACCCACAGACCAATATCCATATTCCAATGGAAATTGGCTCATAAATCAAAAGAACCTATGTAACACATCTTGTTGATCTGTTGAAATCTATGTGCTACTAATTAGTATGCTCACTAGAAAAAAAATAAACACACACACGTGCAGTGTATACTCTCTCTCTTCCTTTTCCTTCCTCCTCTTCCTCCTTCCCCCCTTCCCCCACCTGTCAAATATACAGACACACATATTTTACTGTCTGTTTCAATGTACGTACATCAGCTGAGTAATGGTGTCTTTTGCGAGCAGACAGAAATAATGGGACTTTAAAAGATAGATTTTTATTGTTCCACCAAACATCTTAAAACGGAGCAAAGTCTCAGAGGAGAGGAAAACAAAGCCACTCTCGGAGGCTTTCTGTCTACTCCTTCAGAAAATTGTAGGCATCGCAGGCAACACTTAGGAAAGTATTAAAATTTGAGCAACATTGGTTTGCTTGTTCATATGCATCCCCATAGACTTTCCCACCACGTCCGTAGAAGCTTCAAAGGCTCCACAGTGAGATCCATCAGGATGTGGGGAAAGCAGAGAAAGACACCGGCACCCGTGTTTGGAGACGCCGCGCTGGCGCGAGGGCTCTCAGGCATCTGGAGATGCCAGCCTGACACAGTGTCTGCAATTTCAGACTGTTTAATGAATTCTGAGAGCACCGCATCGCAGGTGCTGCAGGAAGTATGTTAATTTAAGATCACATCTTCCCAATCCCCACAGGTTTTATTCCAACCTAATAAATGAAATAATCTCCCGGCAAGCACCTTGCTTACTTAATTAGGCACGGGACTGAGCAGCGGCATTTGGAGTACCTCCGTGGCACTGGTCACCTTCAGAAGCTCACTTGTGACCCGGCTGTAGCTTCCTGCCCCAGCCTGCTATCATGCCCAGATCAAAGGCAAACAAAAGAGGAGCCCACAGGACTTTGCCTACCCGCAGCACTCATTCCGCCTCTTTCCCAGCCAGTTTCTCGTCTTGCCTTCCTTTATAAATGCATCTACAATGCTGGAGCCTCTGAAACCCTACGTGGCTTAATTAAACTAAAGCTTAGGTCTAATTTCCTGTTAATTCACTAAATAATCATAAGATTAAGGTGATTTTTAAGCAAATGGAGTTTTCCCCCTTGAAGGCACACTCCTGGGAACGCTACATTCTATCCGAGGCAGTGGATCAGATTGAGACGGGCGGCATTATGCCTGCTTCTCACCTTCAGAACCTAGCCTCGGGTTGCTGCCCAATGCTCTCTACCCCCCCACTCCCAACATTCTCCCTCACTCCTTCACGCCTGGGCTCAAGCCCCACAGACAGGCTTCTCCTGACCACCCCGGTCATAGGGCCACTCCACTTGGAAACTGGCGCTTGGGCCTCTCTGCACAAAGTGACAACATGCGGACCGCACTCCCTAACTTAGAGGAAGAGTTCATAGACCAAAGCACATTATCCAGAGGCTACCTCTGGGTCTGTCTGGGTGGATTTAAAGTTGGCATCTGAGCCTGACCCCTGACGCCCTAGTTCATGTACTTTGGAATGAGGTCTAGGTCTCAGGGGTGACCTCTGGTGCTGAGTAGAGCAGACTTGGTGAGCGGCCATCCAACAGGGTGGCCCGTTGGCGACATCATCTACACAATCAAAGGGGTCAGTTCATCCTCTCTTCACCACAAGATTGAGGAATACATATATGTATATGTATATGTATATATTAATTTTGTTGTTAGATTTATGTATTTTACTTTTTATGTTAGTGTTTCGCCCGTGTGCATGCGTGTGTGTGCAGCGCGTGCATGCTTGGTGCCCTCGAAGGTCAGAAGAGGGCATCAGATCCCCGGGATCTGAAGTTAGGGATGACTGTGGAGCAACCACCAGGTGGATGATAGGTCCTCAGAAAACACAACGAGTACTCCCAACACTGAGCCATCTCTCTGGCCCCCCAAAAGTTATTTTTTATTTCACTCTGTTATGTGCAGACCCCAGAACCAGACTCCCTGAAAGGGTGGATTTGTATAGATTCTGCGCTCCTGACCTGGCTGCCCTGCAGCCAGGAAGCAGCGCCTTTCTTTGTCCCAATGGAAAGCCACTAGGCTGGAGGAACTGAGGTGTTTAGAGAACCAACCTCCAGCCCTCGGAAGCTTAGGAGAGAGGTGAAATGGAGAGAAAGACAATGCTTGTGCTGGAGACTTTCTGGATAACTCTGGGCTTTAGAAGGACCACCTTCTGCCAACTGCCGAGGCCTCCTTCTCTCCCCATTGAGCCCACACTAAAACAAAGGGGCTCACAGAGAAAGTCATCTCTGGTAGGCAGGGCCCCAAAGGGGCTGCCCTCTAAAGAGAGGTTTCAGAGCAGCTCCACCCAGTTTGAACTGGCCTTGACCTGGCCTCAAATAAACTCTGTGGAAGCAACATTTCCTGGACCATTGCTGGGACTGGTCTAGCCTCAAGCCTTAGCAGTTACAGCAGGACTGTTGCTGGTACTGGTCTAACCTCTAGCTTCTGAACTCAGTCGGCTTCTCTCATTTTCCATTTTCTGAGCTGGGCTTTGAACAAAACCTCCCTGTGGAAACCCAGAAAACGCTGCCAGGTTTCTCCAGGCCCTGCTTGAAGTAATCAAACCCCCAGCGAATGCCCTAACTCAGCCAACGCTGGCTTAGTCGCCAGCCCCTGCCTTGCTAAAAAATTCATAAACCACAGAACAGCTGGGCCACATTCTGCCTCTCAGAGCAAAGCGTCCACTATCAGGTTTTCATCTGGCACTACTGAGAACTAAGTGTTTATTCTTGACAAAGACTTGAAAGAGGAAACCTCGCTGGCTGTCTGCTCAGAGTCACTCGAGGACAGGTTTGATGGGAATCCCATACATATTCCAATGAGATGAAAGATATTATTCATTCCTAAAATGTCTTCAGAGACTCCATTAATGGAGAAATTCCAAGTAACAGAACCAAACACAGGTCCCCTAATATCTACATATAGTCATATTAGAGAAGGTGGGGGAGAATGCTTCATAACAGAGCTCCCCAAAATCAGGCTTCTTTCCTTCTCAGGCACAAAAGATAAGAGATGGCTGTGAGGACCTGGGGGTGCTGGGAGGACAAAGGGATCCCCAGGAAAACATGTGGGGCCAGTTAAGAGCTCCTTTCCCTAGCAGGAGGGATTCCACCAGGAAGTTTCTGTATTTGAACCATTTCTATGGAGACATGTCCTCTCAAGAATTTCCTCAATCCTGACAGGTTTGGTAAAGGAAACCGTGTTATTATGCCATCAATATTCCATGCCTGGATAAGCTGTAATTAAATAAGCATTTTCAAAACCTCTGTTCCTTCTCCAAAGACTATATCCTAAGGGAGCAGACAGAGAAGCTGATGTTCTAAAAGCCTGAGTCCAGTCTGATAGGGAGAGAAATGAAGATACTCAGAGCCAGGGACCCCGTTTTGTCATATAAAGGTCTGTTATGGCGGTACTGTGGGAGGGGCGTGTGTGTGTGTGTGTGTGCCAGAAAACATAACCTTCTGGCCCGCCAATCACAGCTCGCAACTAGCCTATCTGTACCTCCATGGTGCGGTGGTAATTACTGCTCATGGGAGCGATCATGATGCGCAATGATGAGCAGGTGTCCTGCAGGACCCTTCGCAGTGGTAACAACGCTCTGGCTTTTGTGTGCTTTCGCAGCAAATTATCCGGTGGTAACAAAGGGACACTCAGCGTTTCCTTTCATCCTGTTTCCCTTGTGTACTAAACGAGACGTCCAGCTCAACAAGTAGGAAACGAGGGTACAGGACTGAGCCGCAGGAAAGGAGAACGAACGGAGGGGTTTATTGCAGCCTAGAAATATTATACACCCCTTGCCTTAGACGGACTGACTCGGGGTAAAATTAGTTAGGTACAGAGCAGAAGTTCTAGCGGCTGTTTCTAGTAACCCACATTAGCTTAGAATTCATCTTCCTGACCAGGAAAATAGCGCTAATAGAAACGTCTGGTGAAACAGAAAAGGTGTAAGCTTTAAAACGAACCAAAGTGAGCCGAGAGCCATAGATAATGCTTTACACTACCAAGTAGGCCTTCATCCTTCAAAACAGCTTCACAAAAGTGTGCCTGGGCCCTGGAAACATCCTTGGGAGACAGCCTGCCCTTCTCCGATGAGATGGCAGAATTCTGGCGAGCGAGGAAATGAATGGAGGACTTCCCTCAGACTACAGAGCTGGCTGGAGGTAGAACTAGACCCGTGAACGCGTTCATCACCATGGACTCCTCATTCTGAGGAGGTTTTTGTGTCAGAATGCTTGCCTGTGACCAGAGATAAAAATAGCAGCTGGGCACCGCCGAAGAACCTAGGCACATCCTAGAAATCCTAGAAGCAGCTGCCGCTCCCCAGCTCTCCCTCCCCAAACACTGCTTTTGCTAGTTTCCCTAGTTTAGTTCATGAAGTGTCTGTCCCCAGGTCTAACCTGGTCGCCTCCTCCTCCGAATCCTGCATTTTCCCCTCCTGTGGCACTTGCCGTATCTCTCACACTTTGTCTTGAATTGAATGTGTAGTCTTGGATCCTATTTTACTTCACTGTGAGCGCTCCGTGTGTGACCTGAGTGTCGACCTGGGCAGGGGTAGGTAAAAACTGGCACCTGGCAGGGGTGGGGAAAAACAGGCTTTGGCTCCCAGCATTAGGCCCCTTCATCTGACCTTTCCTTTAGTCTCCACCCCTGTGGCCTAGGAGGTCTCGAATCTTCCTCCTATGGGGAGAGGATGCATGAACTCAACAAGCCAGGAGACTTGAGTCTGAGATCTGATGAAGGTGAAAAAGAGAAGGCTCTCTTCCGATGACGCTAACGACGGAGGTGGGAAATCAAGGCCAAAGACGCAGAGAAGAGTAGGTAGGACCCAAGGCTGAGTCTCAAAAGGAGGAAACTGAACCATGGTGTGAGCAAGTCCAGGTCCTGATGAGAAGCCACGTTAACTTCTTGACTTCCAGCAGGACTAGAAGCCATTCATTTTTTTTTTCCTCTCTAGTCAGTTCCAATCTTTTTCTTTATAGTTAAGTCTTTGAGGGGGGCAGGTAACTAAGAGGAAGACTATGGAACTCTCTTCAACCTGTCTACGTTAAAAGCTTGCTTCTACAGGTCAATTAGAAAGAAAAACAGGAAAATTCCTGAAATGCTTTCACCCACTCATTGCAAAAGGTTGAGAGAAGCCCCCGCCCAGCCCCGTCCATAGCAGAGTAAAAGAAGAGTAATTACATCAAATTATGGTAACATGTTGGTCGTGAAATTGTTACTGTCCGTCATCGGTTCTGAGGCACATTGTTCTCAGTTCCGTAGGGCTGAATCACACTTGTAGAAGCAAGGAAGTCTAACCGCGGGGGTTTGAATGTGGATTCTTCCAGGGGCATTTGCATTTGTCTCTGACAGTCCGAGTAACCTGAGACCACTCGAAATCAAATCAATCTCTCTGCTGGAGGATTATGGGACCCAAGACGCGAATTCAGCCCTGAGGCCTAAGCAAGTCTCTACCCGCCTGCGCTGGTACACAAAAGTCGCAGCAATTTGAGCTTTCTTGCCTTTAGAAACCCACAGAAGAGGCAGATATAGTACTTTTCCGGGCGTTCTAAGGGTTTCCATGGGCCCTTTCTTTCATCAGTGTGTAACCTGTTGGATATCCTTACTTCACAGGGGCCTCCTGTTGGACACTCAACATGGATATATTTTTCTTCAGTCAAGGGGTATTTAAAATAACAATGCCTGTAGAGCATGGCTTCTTGACATTAATGAAACATTGTCATGGATCCTTACCAGCCCAGAAAAGCAAGGGTGATTGTGAAGGAAGTAGAATTTCCCCGGAACCATTTCATCGATGCCACCGACTGTCTTCCTTCCACTAGAACCAGGGCTCTGGGCTAACACAGACCATTATCGACATCCTCCCGAGCCCCACTCAGCCTAGAGCAGACAGGACTCGCACATGCATACTTTCTAAAATAGCTGCTTTAGTGATTGCTTAGAACCTGGTGAACGTTAATGTAACTAAAGAGGCAGAGGAGAACTGCCACGAGGAGGCTCCGGGGTTGACTACCTTCTGACACCGTCCCCAAGACAAGGGTCCCTACGGAGAGAGGCTCCCCATCCAGAAAAGGCTAATTAAATACCATCTGTATTATGAGAAAGATACCTGTTCACAGGTGAGGCACTAAATGCCGTCATTAAATTATTTGTCACCGGGCATGGGGGCACACACCTTTATTCCCAGCACTCTGAAGGCAGAGGAGACAGAAGCATCTCTGTGAGTTCGAGGCCAGCCTGATCTACATATCAAGTTTCGGGGTAGTAAGGACTACATAAAGAGCTCCTGCCTAAAAATAAATAACACAATTCTTGTCCTTTCATGTAAACTTCACTGGGTTCTTGAAAAGTCTTCCAATTGTCCATCTTGCTACCAATAGATAAAATAACAATGAGTATTTCTTGTCATTCGCTTGAGGTTCCATAAATGCCACAGAAACTTTCTCTGGTACAATAGGAAATGATTCCAGAGAAGGCTGAACAAATGCAACCTTCCAGCCTCCAACTCTGCCGCCGCTAGGGTGAGACCTTTGTTAAATCCCGATTTAAATCCCTTCTTCATTCACACTGCCTGGTGCTCCTTCCAGTCCTCCTCCTCATTTGCTGCCAGAGAGAAAACATTTGCTAGGTGACTCTCCTGGTCTCCACCTCCTTCCTCTGGAGGATTGCTAGAAAATAGAGCACTGACTCCGGGTCTCCCCCTCTCTCTGTTCCCCTTAGAGCCTCTTGCCATATAACAAGATTGTTAAAGACAAATTGCTAACCATCCTTCTTCCACACACACACCTCATTAAATGGCTTGCGCAATTTTCTCTCCTTCTTTCTCCGGGGCTGCTGTCGGGAGAGGGGCATTTATAATCGGTGCCACTGTCACGAGTGACTGCAAGGCTCACATGAAAGAAAGTACACACTCTTTGTTTTGCAAAGGGCTTTCTGGTACGTATAAGTGATTTCTTTCTGTTTCCTTAATGATTGGCATGTTAGGAGACCTCAGGTCATCTGGAGTTCGTATTGGTTGGTAATGGATTCCGCTGAAATGGGAGAAACTACACCAGCCTGCCGGAAGGTAGCAGCTTGAAGGTGGTCTGCTGCCATTGTCCTTGTTTTCAACATGACTGAGAAGCTAGCATGAGTGAACGGGAGTCGGCCTCTTGGTGCCTCAGCTCCCCCAGTTAAAATCCAAGTTTCCAAAAGACTAATGAAAGCCAAGGGAGAAATGGGTTATTTTGGACAGGGCACTTGCCCTGAGTTGGGAAGCCTAGATTAAGACTGTTTTTCTGCTCCCCCGGGTACAGTCAGTAAGCCTCAGTTTCTCCACTATGAAAGGGAAGTAAAAATGTCCTCCCTCCCACCGATAGAACATGAGTAATAAGCCTAAATAATGCTTCCTGAGAAGTGCCTTGGGATGGATAAAACCACAGACCTGGGAAAGGCATTACTGCCAGCACACTGCTGGGATGCCCTGCAGGCTCTCACAATCCTTTTTATACAACTTCAGGGACCACCTGGCTGGGAGTCAGAAACGAATGAAAAGGAAGGGAAGAGAGTTAGGTAGTGCTGTGTTTGTGGAATCTAGAACCCAGTTCTGAATATCATCCACTCTAACTGGGACGCTGCCTTAGGAGCTCAGCTACACTGTATACACAAAGGCTCAATGGTGAGCAACCCACAAGGAAGGTCACAGGACTGAAACATAGTAGCTACAGTTTGAGCGAGGTTATCACAAGGCCAACACAAAGGGAGTACAGTATAGCTAAGGGACGCAGCAGGAAGAAAACAAAAAAGCCAGCCTTCCCAGGGGACATGTTTGCCTCTGCCCACCGGCCAGCACAGAAACCCTAGCTTCCATCTCAGCTCTGTCTGACCTCAGCTGGCACCTCCATGTTTGACGGCAGCCTGGGAGCCATGTGTGACTAGACAATGGAAGCAGAGGTGACTTCCCTGTCCTGGAGTCCCAGGTACCATATACTCAGCAGCAGCATGCCCCAATTTATCCCTGCAGCCCTCCTCACAACTGGAATTAAAGGCCTTGCGTAGGCTAGACCCAGCCAAGGAAGCTGACCACACCCTGGACATCCTAGACCTTGTTGGCACTCTATGCAAAGCCTATACTGTTCCCTGTTGTCTCCTCAACTCGCTGGCATGATGGCCTAGTCCCACCACATCTCAGGGTGGGCCTTGGGAACCCACAAACCCAGCTGACAGAGAGCTTGAGTCTAGTGAGAGCTGTACCATAATCGAAAGAAGAGCTGTGAGGACCAGAAGGCCATGTTCTGTCCTCAAGTTCCACCCTATATCTAGACTGTCAGGACTCTGGGCAAATGCCTCTCCAACAGAATTAGCTTCAGAATGGAGCAACCACATTTGAAAATCTAAGATATCTGTAAAATTCTATACAACTTAAAGTTTTTAAATACTAGAAAAAGGTTGGCTGTACTTTTTATTGTCTAGAAACAAAAGATATCAAATTTAAAATTTATGAGACTCTTACCTTCTCAATAATAATTTGTTAATTGAGTGATGAGACCTAGCTTTCAGTTTCGTCTTTAAATATAAACTATCAGTCCAATAAAAACATACATTACACAGCACTATGTATCGTAGATCCTAAAGGTGACTCCTCAATTTTTTAATAAAAAATTTTATTTTTCTCTTTTAATTTTTCTTTTAGATTTATTATTTTACAGCTGAGGATGTTTTGTCTGCATCTAGCACATGTATGCCTGGTGTCCAGAGAGGTCAAAAGAGGGCACTGGCTCTCCTGGAACTGGAGTTACAAATGGTTGTAGGCCTCTGTGTTCAGATGCCGGCAATCAAACCTGGTTCCTCTGTAAGAACAAGTGTTCTGAAACATTGAGCACATCCCTCCAGACCCTCCGTTTAGTTAGCTAACTAGTTTGTTGAGAAAGTGCCTCACTTTGTAACACATGGAACTTGTAACGTGGCCTTGAACAAGCCTCAGGCTTTAGTTTCCCAATAGCTGGGATTTCAGGAGTGTGTGTGCCCCTTCCCTGATGACTACCTACCACAGCCCCTTGGCTTGTCTAAGTGGGTAGTCCACTGCAATAAAGGCCACTAGGGTGGTGAGTTATTAGTCATAAACCAGCCAGCATAACATATGGAGACGGGCTCCGATGAACAGCGAAGCCAGCCAAGGAAGCAGCCAGAAAAGGAACGTCAAGTCACCAGTCTGCGATCAAGCAGAGGAAGAGGCAACCAGAAACCTCAGAGCTGAGACGTGTCAGAATGGGAGGTGACAGAGAGCATCAGGTGAAGATCCAGATCAGGCTGAAGCAGAGTATAGATGCTAGTTTCCCAAGCCACCATGTGAGACCAAATGACAGCAGTTTTGGTTTTCCTGCCGCTAAGGCCTTCTTGCCACCCCTCCTCGGGGCTGGGGGCTTTGCCGTGCCAGGGGGTCAGCAACCATCCCTTCCTCCAGCACTATCTCTACTGTACATTTTGACGTGCGCCAACGCAGCTCCCTAAGGTCTGCTTTGCCCATGCCCCCTTCACCAGCCACCGCCAGGAATGACCTACTGACCTCTTTCCACCCCGCCAGCCCTTCGTCTCTGCTCAAGACATTTGTTTCCCAAATCCTCTGGCTCCTTCCCAGTTCCCCAAAATTTCTACGCCGTTTTTTTTCCCCTTCTAGAAAGCCATTTCTCTTCTCTCCTCCCTCCAGATTGTTACTGTCTTCCAGTGCTACCTAAGATAAAATGGAAAGAAGAAAACAAAATAAAAACACCACATGTCACTCAGGACTATTCCAAAAGGCAAAAGATGTCTCAGAGGAGAATAGGGTTCAAGTCAGAATACACCATGGATAAATGGATGATGTACCCAAGAAGCAGGGGGTGGGGTGGCCCATAGGAGATGACTAAGAGGAATCCTGAGGGGCCAAGGGGAATCCTAACTGGACTGGTCTGGCAGGATCCTTGTGAAGACAGGCCAAGGGTGAACAGACACCACCTGTGAGGGATGGACAACAGAGCCCACGCGATGTCCCAGTGGACAGATAGAGAGTGTGGGGGTTCCGGCTCGTCCGGATTAGCAGGGCTCTTGCTAAACTGGATTTTTACAAGTGCACAGATGAACCAGGACAGAATCAGGTGAAGCGGAGAAGGTTCGTCAGGCGCACTGCAACTCCTCCTCTCCGTGAAGTCCTCCAGGATTGCTGGCCCACCAGTTGCTGAGCCTGCGCTAAGTCCCCGGGTCCCCAGCCGTCTAGCATCCATTAGGAATTAATGTGTCATGTCGGATTGGGGTTGCACTGGTATCTTTCTATCATTTCTGTTATTTAATTTTCTTTGTTTACATCTCATCCGCTTTAAAAAAAAAAAAACTCTTGTCACGTTCTTTTCTGTATTACACAAATGCCCAAGAAGAGGCCTCAGTTGCATCAACCCTTCATGAATATTTATTAACTGCTTTGTCGAGGCTGCTGCCTTTGCACTTCTTTCTCCCAACCATCACTCTAAAGCAGGGCAATAGCTGTGCTGCTGGAGTCAGGGCCCTGGAGTTCCTGCCTGGTGATGCCACTCACCAGCAGCAAGGCCTTGGGAAATCGACGGCGCAGTGTAAGCCTCCCCATTAACACTGGTTGGGTGCAGAAGGAAGTTAATACACAAGAGAAATTCTAGACTATCCCATGGTGGGGGCAGCTACTACTAAAAGGGAAGAATCTGGAATACCTAATAAGAGGCGGCTGCTATGAGAAGGAAAGTCAAAATGTATCGGATGCTCACAAGTTTCATAACTTCTCTCTGGACTGGTGCTAGGTACCGAGAGGACCTAGAAACGGGAATAATTAAATGTGTTATGCATCTTCAATGCCTGAAATAACGCAACTGTTTCCCCAGCCTACGGACCGGTGTGGAAGAGTCATTAAACATATCTTGTTGGCTCCTCAGGATTCAAAGGGAAGTCTTATAGACTTGGAATCTATAAAAGAATTAAAGCCCTTTGGTTTCACGAAAGGAGACAGGGAGAGGGAGAGGCGAGGCTGCCTTGCCACTATCCCCCAATCGTTCTCACTCCCCAAAGTGAGGCCCTGATTAGTTTTAATAGTGAAAATGTTGCTTTAGACCAATTCAAAATCGATTTATTAAAATTGACAGATTATCCAGCCCTTAACCATAAAAGGATGGGCTCACGTGCCCTGTAAGTGTTTCTCCAAGAAACCTGGGGTTGTAAATGCCTTCCTAGAACGCTATCAATTTAAATGATTGGGGGGGAAAAAAAAACAAGGCATAATAAGTGACAGAGTTTTCAAATCAGATAAAGATGGGAACCAGATTATCTGTCCGGGGTGATAGATTGCAGCAATAATAAATTCACTTCAAGACACTGGATCAATTTTTAATCAAGCCAAGAATTATTATTGCAGAAAGATAAAATGACCCATGAGAAGATGCCTTAATTTTCCACCAATCAAATTATAGCCTTTCTAAATAAGATGTAATGAGATCCACGGAATATCCAGGTTACACATCCCACCTAATTACCCCTGTCCCCTGCCATGCAGTGATATACTGGGGGTAAACTGACCTCTGCGTTTGCCCAGATGAAAAGGTAATTAGTTTTTCCACCAAGCTCTGGTGAAAATAACAGCAGTGACACATGTCATCTCCTTCCACCAAGTCACAGTCTCTGAGGTGTTTGTTCTCAAAATATACAGGATATGACCTACTGGGTAATAAACTACACAGTCATTAAGGGTAGCTTGTGTCTGACAGAAAAACAGCCGCCACCTCGAAGTTGGTGAGGGGAAAGCCGGGAGGTAAAGAAATCACTCTGCACTTGACATTAAACTTTATCAAACGGGGAAAGACTCCCCTCCCCAACCTCCCCCAGGAACCACCAATCAGGAAATGGAGCTTGAATTACTGACCGTTGTGAAGGCCATAGAGAGGCCAGATCCTTATGTTCCAGCTGACCCACCTGTTCCCATCCATCCTTTCAGGCTAACGGGCCTCCATTTGGGATCTTGAAGCTTCCTTCTCTCCTCCAAACGCTGCTGGAGGAAAGAGCATCAGTTTGCTCTTAAACAAATCTACATGGCGACCCTCCAACAGCCAAACATTCATTCAACGACACTCACTATTGCAAGGAGACATATCCCCGTCCTTTTTCTGGTTCTTAAAACAGCCCATCCAGCCCAAATCAAACAAATCAAATCACTTTGTTCTTGGTCAGAGTTGTGTTGGCTGGTTTAATGTTGACTTAACCCACGCAAGAGCCATTTCAGAAGAGGGAACCTCAGTTGAGAAAATGACCTCACCAGACTGGACTGTGGGCAGGTTAAAGGTGTCTTTTCTTGATTGAGACAGATGTGGAAGAGCCCAGGCCACCATAGGCTATGCCAGCCCTGGGCAGGTGGTCCTAAGTTGTAAAAGAAAGCAAAGGAGTGGCACCAATCTGGGCTACTGGTCCCGGGTTCAATAAGAAAGCAGACTGAGCAAGCCTTGTAAAGCAAGCCAGTAAACAGAATCCCTCTGTGTACTCCGCATCACCTCCTGCCTCCAGGAATCTGCCATGTTTGAGTTCCCATCCTGACTTCCTTCAGTGATGAACAGCAGTGTGGAAATGTAAGCCAAATAAATTCTTCCCCCTCCCCCAAAACAAGAAAGCAAACGAGCAAGCCAGGAGGAACAAGCCCATCTTCTTTCATGGCTTCTGCTTCAGTTCCTATCTCCAGGTTCCTGCCCTGACTTCCTTCAATGGCAGACTATGATTTGGGAGTAAAAGCAAAATAAACCCTTTCCTCCCCAATTTGTCCTTTTGATCACGGTGTCTTAACACAGCAACCCATTGAACCCTAATTAAGACAAAAGTCATGGAACACAAATTGAGCTGTCTTAATGCCGGAATTTCTTATATTTCTAGAATGTTCATTTGGATTACCTCTTTCAACCCATGATTATGCTGAAGCTAGGATGCTCCTGTGCAAAGACCAGGGTCGTGATCAGACTTCTGGTTTTCGAAGGGAGTAGCAGTCAACTTGAAGTGACATCTCTTTGGGATATTCTTATTGCTAAATCCTTTGAAGGGCAAGTTGCACTTCACCAAGAGTGTACAAACTGCGAAGATCTTGTATTTTCAAACACAGTGCAAGGCCAGGCCAAATGCCCTCTCTGACAGCAAGCTGATTTGCTATCCACTGGAAGGGAGAGAAATCTGTCAATTATTCTAAAGTTATTCTAGGTGTTAACTCATTCAACTGCAGATCTCAACATGGATAGTCCCCAAATGTATTTACTAATAAGAATTACTGTGTATTAGTCTTACTATTTTGATTATTTAATGTTTATGTTGTAGAATGTTTATGTCTCCTCCAAATTCATGTGTTGAAGCCTCGACACCCAACATGAAAATATTAGGAAGTAAGATCTTTGGGAAGTATTCAGTTTTCTGAGATCATGGGGCTAGAATCCCATGCTGGGACTGGGGCCCCCTGGGCTGGGACTGGTACCCACATGCTGGGGCTGGTGCCTCTATAAGAAAAGGAAGAGGCACCATTTTTCTTCTATGAGGACACAGCAAACAGACAGCTATCTGAAAATTACACTAATTTTTAAAAATAATGGCAGCCTTTTGAGAACAGGAAAGGGGCCTCGCCATGGACCAAACCTACTCATACCTTGATTTGGGGCTTCTTGGCCTCCAAAAGTAGAAGAAATAGATGCTATTTAGGCCACAGAACCCTTGTTATTTTCATAGCACCCAAGATGGTTAATATACGAATATATGAGTAATAATTGTTGTATTGATTATGTTGCAATTTATATACAGTACTATGTAATATGTAAAATGATATACACTTTGGGGAGCACAATGCTGACAATTTAATATTGACTGAGTCAACTCCACAGCACAAGACCTAACTCCTTTATTCTACCTACAGCGGGGGGGGGGGGGGGGGGNAGTCCCACAAGCACTAATAGCCCAGGCATCCAGTCTCCACTTAACTACAAAGATACAAAGTGAACAGTTCCAGGAAATGGCTCAAATTCACCTTCAGTTAGTCTTCAACAAGGATTCTAACCCCTGGCCAGCCACAGAGAGCCATGGTGTCCCACTGGCAAGTCTCCCCACTTTCCTGTCCTGGCTGTGAATGCTCTGTGTCCTCCACCGCACTCCACCTTCAAAATAATTGGCACAGGTACAGAAAGCGTCATCTTGAGTTTAATGAATTCCAGCGATTCATCGTTTGGCTCCCCCTTTCTTGCTAATTTATTAATAACACTTACAATGAAATTGGCATGCTGTATAAATTCTTACATTTTCTCTTTTCCTTAAAATATCATTCCAGCTGATCTGAATGGCGCTATGCTAAGATTTACAGTTTATTACCAGTAACGCAGCTACAGCCAATTGACCATAAAAAACCAGCTACTTTTCAGTAATTCAGACTGTCCATTGTAGTGAATGGAATATTTGCTCAGCTGTATCTTGGGAATATTAACATCTTCAAATATCCCTTTGCATCTGGTATTTGAGCAAGCCAATACCCTCGGAATCATCGGCTAAGTGAACACTTCTGTCTTCTTGGTGTACTCTTAAAGATGACACAGCATAGCTATTTGAACAACAACAGGCAGACCATTGGTGGTCGATTTATACTATTTGTCTATGCCAATTGTATGGGCAGGTACTCATGGATTCAGCTGTAAACACCTCTTCTGTTTTCATATGAGTCTATTTTGGGAACACGTTGTAATGACATAGCATTGCAATTCCATTGACCCTAGAGTCTAAACAAGTTCATGCAGAGGTATTGCTCAACTAGTGAATTGTTTTTTAGCAAGTTTTCAAAGTGCTATGTTACTAAGAAATTGTGGCAGAGCTCTTGGAGTCCTTGAACTGGATTGTCTAAAATGGATCTGCGAGGCACCACATGGCTACCGAAAGCAGATGTTCTCTCTAAGGCCGCGAGCACAAGACACTAGATGCACACAGAATGTGCTAGCTAAGGAAGCCATACTGACACAGCCCTATTCTTACCTCCTATTTCCCTAGGAAATCCCTTGCCTTCATAATAATATCCATGCCCCCCACATACACAATCCCGATTTAGTGGGTGGAACCACGTCACTTGGTGGCAATAAGTGTCCCCATGGGCTACTGTGTCACAAGTGAGATGTTCTCTATGATGCCACTTGTTAGTGGGAAATTCACTGGGATCAGAGGTAAGCGGTGAGCAATTGGCTGACACTTTCTAAAGAACCTGGCCATTCAAATAATTTTATTAAAATGTTCTCCTTGCCTCCAAGAAAGCAAGAAAAATGATGCTTAATTAAATGCTTAATGTTTACAGTTCAGATACTAGTTTTAGGTCAAATTTATGATGTACTACACTCATATTTTTATATTATATAGACTTTATAGTTCATTGATATTTCATATGCAATCAATGTATATAATATATCCAAGCCCATTTATATGACAGCATTTTTTATTCTTTAAAATTATGATAAAGTTTTATAGCTATTGTATCTTTACTTTTATTAGATATTTTTATCATATCCATGGTTTATTTAATAGTAAGCTCTTGGTCAAGATTGCAATGTCCAATTATGACATTGTTCTTATGGGAAAATATGACCATTTTACAATAGTTTCCAGGAATGGATTGTGGTCAAGGGCAAAGATAATGGTGCTTTAAAAGAAGCAATGTTCATGTGTGTGTGTGTGTACATGCATGCATGTATGTACATGTGTGTTGTGCACATGTCAAACCCCTATTCGATCTAAGCTGTGTCACTAGACGGTTCTTCCTCTGTGCAGGCTTTGAGAGACACCTGCAGTTTCTTGGATGTTCTGGCCCTCAGCGCAGTGATGTGGTGGGACAGGAAAAGCTTTGTAGGGTGACCCAAGAGTCCATCACATGAAAAAGAATAAAGCCCACTCAATCACTGTCTCCCGCCCCCCGTGTTTGTAGCCATTTCCAGACTTCTAGACATTCTTAGCAATCGCAGAGTAAATCCATCCGCCTACTCCAAGATGCCTTGGGGGAGACCAATGGTACAACAGCTCAGAAAATAATCCATAATGCCAGACTTCAAACAAGTGTGGGTTCAGTGTGATTCTGGGTCCTTTAACACGCCTGATTCCCAAAGTGCCCACATTTTATTTGCAAGGGTTTCTTATTTCCTGCACAGATGTTCAATTCTCCCGAAAGGATTCCCCAAACAATATTATTTATAACACTCAGAAAGCCACATAAATAGCCGTCTTTCGAATGAAAAGTACCTTTCTCAGTCATTTAAAAAGTAAGGTCTTCTTTTTTAATTGTGGAATCAGGCAGTGGGAGACAGATTGTGAATAGAGTGCCCATGGAGGCCAGAGATGGGCACTGGGGACTGGACATACAATTGCTTAGAGCTGAAAGATTTGAGAGCTGGGAACTGAACTCTGGTCCCCTATAGAGCAACAAGTGCTCTTAACTGATGAGACATTTCTACACACACCACACACACACACATAAGGGGCAAACACAAGAGCTAAGTTGCCATGGAACTCACTATGTAGCCCAAGCAGGTCTCAGCAATCCTCTTGTCTTAGACTCCACAGTACTGGGGTTATAGTGATTTTTTTGGTGGTGGTGAGTTGGTTGGTTGGTTTGCTTTGCTTTTGGTTTTTTCAAGACAGGGTTTCTCTGTGTAGCCCTGACTTTCCTAGAACTAACTCTTGTAGACCAGGCTGGCCTCGAATTCACAGGATCTACCTGCCTCTGCCTCCCGAGTGCTGGGATTAAAGGTGTGCGCCACCATCTCCTGGCAGGATTAGAGTGATTTTAATGTGTCAAGTAAATAAGAACTCCATGTGTCTTCAAAGGTCAGGCCACCGAAGAAGACACATGTGAGAAATTTTTAATCAGTCTCCAGAGCCATGGGACGTCAAACGTGAAGCAGGATGGCTTGGTGAAGCTGTAGAAACTCACTCAGCATCACCTGTGTATATCTCAGGCTACTGTGTAGCCACTTCCTCTTGCTGCAATCTTCCCTCCTGCAGGGAAGACGGAGCTCCCCAAGATGCTGAAAGCTAATGGGACATACAAGAGTCAAGGAGCTCAGAAAGGTGCAAGTTCTCAAAGGTCCCCCCCCCCCCCGCCCCAAGGCTCTAACAGGGGTGAACAAGCCCTGAAACAGAAGAGTCTGGCCAGCCCCGTTGCATGCAGCACTCGGGAGCTACCACCCATGCTGGGGTGGGTTTTGTGGCGGTGGTGTGGGTGTCTTTGAGTTATCTGTGCTCCTAGAAGGATGAGGGGTTACCCTCATCCACACTCCTGTGAGTGACCCCAGAAATTCCCTGGTACTGAGGTACGCTAGACCAAGGTAGAGTTGTTTCTTTGGTCTGTGACTGATAAAGAGACGTGTGTCCATTTCCCCGGTGAAGTCACACAGCAAAAGCTTAAGCAGGCTCAGAACAGTCACTTTCTTTGTTTGCTCAGGCTCTGAGACCTGCCTTGATTGGCAGTGGTTGCAGCCGCTTTCATACCAGGAAATATGCCAGGAAGCACGGGACAGGGAAGGCAGATCAGATGCCATGTCAAGCCTGGGTATTGCATGCCGTGGCTCTAGTGGTGAGCTTTTCGGGCTGGCAAGAACACAGGGAAGGAAGCTGGTGAGTTCAGGGAAAATGGCAAGGGTCCAGTCAGAACCTCGGTCCAGAGCCAGCTGCCGCCAGCAGAAACCACTCCAGCTGGTCTCAACACAAAGTGATTTATTATTAGGTCTAGGTGACTTAAAACATCTTAGCAGAGAGTCTCCAGGAGTGAGTCCTTGTGCCCTACCACTGTGGGAAGCTGTGACCTTCTCATAGCATGTCGGTGTGTTGGGAAGAGGGCGCCCCTGCTTTCCTGTGCTGGCAGAACAGGTGCTGTGGGCCTAGCCTTTCCACTCACTGTTCTCAGCTCTGACCCAGCCTGGCACATACTCAGAACCAATCGAACACACTGAATCGGAGTTCTAAGGTGGATTCAAGATCCTTTCTAATTCTTCAGCTTTTGCAATAAAGGAAAGTCGAGTTGTGTTAAAATCACAGATGGGGCCAGCTGTGGAGGTCCAGGCTAGTAATCTTAGTGTCCAGGACCTGGGCCAGAAGAATCAGGCATTCAAAGCTAGAGGGGGCTACAAGAGGCACCATCTTGAAAAGCAAACAAAAATAACAAAGGCGGTCATAATCTAGAGACAGCAAAGGAGCAAGGGCAAGTGAGCTGCTACAAGAAGAAAGCATGGCTTCTATTGCAGGAGGTAGACTAAGCCAGAAAGGAACGTGCCAAGCTGGAGACTTGCACAGAAAGTCAGGGTCAGCTGGAGCAGACATATCAGACAGACGAGGAACCCAGCAACAACCCAGCTGGTTGCTTCAAATGCTCAGCTTGCTTATTTGCCTGTGTATCTGAAGTAGCAAGTAGGAGCTTCCTGGCCACCCTTGCCTTCTTTAAGAAAACTTGGGGAGAGAAAAGGATGGGCCTCTCCTGATGGTTCAGCCTGCTGTGGCACTCAGGCTGCAGCCGGGCCTCGTGGGTGGCAGAAGTCACCTGACATTCAGCCAAACAGGCAGCTCCTATGCTGTGAAAGGTTACCCACAGCTGCCCTTACCCCCTCACCCCCACCCCACTCATCTCTCACAAGCATTCAGGAAACTGGAAACAGCACAGTCCTCTTTGTGTGCATACGAGTCTAACCTTTATGGGTACCACTCAACAGAATCCCATCAGCTTGTGTTGGGCATGGACAGACCTCTGACCAGTAGGCCAGTGTTCTCTAAAGCCAGTTCTGGTCTTGTATTCAGGAATCTGCCCACATGGCAAGGAGAACCCCAGGCGGTGGCTGCTTGGGCATCTCTGCATGTTTCATTTACTCCCCACGATGATGGGATAGAGGTAAGAAAATTAAAGGCCTGGAGAACTGGAGCTTAAAAAATGATGATGAATCGTTCCAGGGCACAAACCAAACCCCCAAACCACTAACGATGGGTCCAGAAGGCATCCCCACACATCAGGGCTTCCACCTCTGGAGCCAGAGTCCAGGAACAGACGAAGAGACTTTGAGGGCCCCTGCTGAGATAGACCACATCCTCAGAAGTTCCTGGGAGCACCCCAGAAAGAGCTGCAAAGCTTCATTGTGAAAAAGCCTTCATAAGCCTTCCTAGCTTTTCTGGCTCACGGTGGCAGAAAACAATACAAATAATTCTGCAAACAACTTCAGAACTGACCTGAAAAGTGGGGAGGTCGGATGCAGTTTGCAAGCTTGTCAGCATCCAGCGCCCTACACTGAAGCCCCTATAATTCCTTAGAGGTGCGCATGTCTTGCCATTAAACACTCATTTGCTGTAGAAATCCCTCCCACTTTCTTAAGCAGATGTCCAGGAGTGGGCGCAACTGTATGCCCATTGCCCTCAACCCTACAGAGTGGTTTGCATTTTCGGGGAACTAGAAACCTTGAAATCGAGAGTGAAAAATAAAGAGAGGACACATCATTTTCTGACTGTCAATTTGATGAGTTTTAAACTCACCATGGAAACGAATCTCTGGGCGTGTCCGTGAGGAAGATTCTCAATTAGTTTAACTAGAGGCCAGACGGCCCACTGTGAATGTGGGCAGCACCATTCTGTGGGCGGGGGTCCTAGACAGAATAAAATAGAGACAACACCTGCGTTCATCGGCCTCCGCTTCCCGGCAGCGGATTCAGTGTGGCCAGCTGCCTCCTGATGCCTCAAGTCCTGCTCAGGTAAATGCACTTAAAAAGTGAAATAAAATATTTTAATGCAAATTTTGACTCAGTTTCCCTGATGGCACCAGACCAAGCTATTAGTAGCAAGGGCTTGGGGGAAATCCCCTGAAGTAAAACAGCTGGGTAGAGGAGGCCGCATTTGGTCTTGCAGTCAACCCCTACCCATTGCACCACTGGCTCTAAAATCGGCAACCCCTGCGGACTCACTACAGGGGCACACATGAGGACCCCTCTCCAGAGACACGGTATCAGAAGTTTCAGGGTGTTTTGATTGTTTTCCTTGTTGCCATCACTGAATGCCTGACCTGAAGCCACTCAGGGAAGGAAGGACTTCTGATGGTTCACAGTTCAAAGGACACATCCACTGTAGCGGAGAAGGCAGGGAGTCAGAGGCAGGAGGCGGCTGGCCACAGAGTTCACAGCCAGGAACGCGGGCGTTGTTTCCTTTCTATTCAGTATAGGGCCCTCATCCACGGAACGGTGCTGCTCCCATTCATGGTGGACCACCCGGCCTCTAGTTAAACTCATCTAGGCTCTTCCTCACAGACACGCCCAGAGATTCATTTCCATGACAATTTTAAAACTCATCAAATTGAGCCGGGTGGTGGTGGCACACACCTTTAATCCCAGCATTTGGGAGGCAGAGGCAGGTAAATTCTCTGTGAGTTTGGGGCAAGCCTGGCCTACAAGAGTTAGTTCCAGGACAGGCTCCAATGCTGCAGAGAAACCCTGTCTTGAAAAAAAACAAAAAAACAAAAAACAAAAAAAAACCTCACATCAAATCGACAGTCAGGTTAACCATCACATAAAGTCCACAGGCCTGTGGGTCACCAAAGCTTCCATGGGATGCTGCTGCTTGAACCCACCACATTGGGCGATAGCTGATTCTTCAGGGATTAGGGTGACTTGCATCTTCTTTGTTCAGGGTTTTATATTGTTTCATTTACTTTCCGCTATAAAGTCTTTTCTGTCATTTCTCCATGGAGTCTTGAGCTGTCTTTGGAATTTTTATGTATTACAGACGTCTGTGCTAATTACTGCCACTCAGGAGATTGTTTTTCGGATAAAGCAGAGAAGATATTGCCTCCGTCCCTAAAGACGCATTGCTCTTGTCTCCTCCCCAGCAAAGAGCGACAGCACAGCCTACAGAGCCCATCCCGGAACGCACCGGAAGCACTTAACGGGCTATCCAAATCCAGTCATGTCTGAGCTCTGGGTTATGAGGCGCAGTTTAGCTGCTGCAGGCGCGCACTTCATACCTTGGAAGGGATCATTCCCCCAGGCCCGCGAACGGAGGTTTCTCCGCTTGAGTGGAAATGTTTCCCCAGAAAATTCCCCACTATGAGAACAACAAAGATGTAGTCACTTCTTTTTCTCACCCAGAACCACAGACCTTCCACGCTTCCCCAGAGCAGGTCTCTGCGCGGTCTGTGATGAAACGCAGGAACACAAAAACCAGGAAGCAAGCAAAACACTTTCTTCTTCTTCAGCCAAAAGTAATGGCGTCACATTCTGTTCAGTTCACACTCTGCTGCAGGTCAGCGCCACCCTTCCTTGCACCTGACCCAGTCCGGTCCCCCCATCCCCACCTCATGCCTGCGCTGGCTGGACTCCAGGCAGGGGATGTTAGAAGTTGGAAGTGTGATACGCTCTCGACGACAGCACATACCTCCCTGCATCTGCACTAAATTCAAACCATTATTCGCAGCACTATTAGACACGACCAAAGGCACTTGTAGCCAGTAGGTGTCCTTTGATTGTATTTTTAGAATAGCCCATGAATGAAATAGAGTTGGATGGCCCTAAGAGAACCAATAACTAAATCTGACAGTCAGAATATATCTGGAGAATTCCAACATGTCATTTGGAGACCCGTTCCTGCAGTGTCATTGGAAGTAACGTGTTCTGTTCTGATTCCCGACTTCCGATAACCCGAGAGTTGATTTAAGCGTTGAAAGATACAAAAAAGCAACCCCAAAGCCCAGTGCCATTGAGGGAGCAAGCGCTAGACACGTGTGCACACACAAACACATGCATGCGAATGTGTCCAGTTGCCGCTTGAAATCAGGAAAAACCACAGGAAGAAAAAAAAAAAAACAACTTCACAGCCTCCTGCTGGATCACCTCTGCCTAAATCAGAGCCTTGCCCAAGAACTCAACGCCCCCCCCACTGTTTCCTTCAGTATTTAATTAATTTACACCCGCATTCCCACAACTCATATTCCTCGAGTTCCAGCAGAGCCCAGCCCCAGAGAACCAGACACAGATCCGCACTCTCGGAAGCTGGCACTCTGGCCGTATTTAACAGGCAGCAGAACTGACAGTAATTGGAGTTTCATATCAAGGTAAATAAATGGCAAGATCATAAGAACACACTCCAGCGGGCCCCGTGCGTCCTGGAACAGCTAACATCAGAGAAGCAAGTTTAGCATCAGGCCTCGGCGGAGCTGCATTTTCTATAAACAAACAACGTGAAGAAAGCCTCACCTTTGTCAAGCGTGATTCCCACGGAAGAGAAGATGAATATTCCGTTTCATAGATCTGTTAACAGAAGCTACGGCTTCATTTATTTAGTAGCAGGCTTTCACCCCCTCAGTACGCAGATCCGTGTCACATGACCCGTAGTGGGCCTGCAGCCTCTCCCAGCAGCAGCAAATTGTCCAACTGATTAACTGTGCTGGGGTATTAGTGCTCCAAGTGAGTCCCTTTAAGGGTGGCTCATCTTTCTCTTTTATCCACATGGAAGGGAGTGCTGCCTTCTAGAACTAGCAAGTTTCCTCTGGGACAAGCTTTCTCAACCTCAGCACCATCAGCCTTGTCGCTGGTTGGTGGGAGTTGTGGGGTGGCAGTAGGCTCAATGACAACTCTACAGACTGTGATTGATACCTGTGCCAAAACTCCCGGGACCTATAGATATGCCACACTACATGGTCAAAGTTAATTCAGGTTCACAGATGGAATTAGGATTGCAAAGCAGCTGACCCTGAGATATTCTTGCAGGACCTGGGTGATCAGTGACATCCTAGGGCCCTGAGGAGTGCAGATGAAAGAGGTACAAAGCTGGGAGAGACAGCGAGGTTTCAAAATGCAAGAGGGACTTTGACCCACTGCCTCTGGCTTTGGATATATGACAAAGGACCATAAGCCAAGGAATTTGGCAACTTACTGAAGCTGGGAAGACCAAACGAGTGATTCTCTTCTAGATCTCCAAATGAAGGCTGCCTAGTGATATCCTGGATTTAGCCCTCTGAGCTCCATGTGGACTCTCGCCAAATTAATATAAGAAACAAATCTGCATTGCTATAAACCATTGAATTTATGGTGATTTCTCATGGCAATGTCATGGCAGCTTTGTACTGAAAGGGAGTGTGGGGCTATCCCATGTGATCAGCTGCATATATGCCCTGTAAGAGATGCCAGAAGGATTTTCCCCCAGTGGGAGTCAATCAAAAATGTCTCCAGATACCAGGTGATAGTGGACACACCTTAAATCCCAGCACTTGAAAGGCAGAGGCAGGCTGGTCTCTGTGAGTTCAAGGCCAGCCTGGTTAAAAGAGTGAGTTCCTAGTCAATCAACGTAAGAATTCTACCACTGTTGGGCCAAGAAGTTTCAATACTACAATATTGTGCTTCCCAAAGTATTTGTTTTAGAG
>NW_026067920.1:20176534-20226580 GCF_014885135.2 Alexandromys fortis
AGAGGAGAGGAGAGGAGAGGAGAGGAGAGGAGAGGAGAGGAGAGGAGAGGAGAGGAGAGAAAATCCCCATGGCAGATGTGGTGGTGTACCTATAATGCCAGCCCTGGAAAAGGCTGAGGCAGAAACATCTCAAATTTGAAACTAGATTAGTCTTCATATGCATAGAGAGACCCTACCTTAAGAGAAAATCCTCACACTAGAAGAAAGCAAGCTCGCTCTGCAGAAGGCAGGTAAGAAGGTATGAAAGACATAAGCTAAGACCAGACCACTACAGAGCTTAGCCCTCCCTAGGGCAGGGTAATAATAACAGTGCTAAGGGGTTGACTTGTAATAGCAAGACTATTACAGCTGCACTGTGACTCTGCCCCCCACCTCCAGGCATGCTGAGACATTCTTCCCAAAGCCTACAGGTTTCTGTAGCCAGTTACACAGGAGGTGGAGAACCAACAGGATACACGGAGAATGTAGAAGCCGTTCTCAGTGTTTGGAAGGTTTGAAGGGTGTTGAAAGGTGATTGGGGAGTGATGAGAAGGGCCCACACAGGTCAGAAAGCTGCTATCTGTCCAGTCCTCTGACCCTTTCTGTGAAGACAGAGTTCACATCACATGGAGGCTGATCTTTTGCTAGATTTTGGCAGTGCCGGGGACAGGATCCATGGCTTTGTCCATGCTAGACAATTGCTTTCCACCAAGCACAGTCACAGTATATGTGAACTGCTTCACATGTATATTTGTGTGTGCACATGTGGGGGTGCCTGTGTGTATCTGTGCATTGAATGTGGAGGACAGAAGTCAGCTTTGGGTGCCTTACTACCCACCTTGATTTTTGAGACAGAATCTCTGACTGCCCCGAAGGTCACCAAGTTAACTAGTCTACTTGGCCAGCAAACTCCAGAGACCCACCTTTCTCTGTCTCTGCTAGAATTACAATCAGGGAACCACTGCCTCCGGCTCTTTTTAAAACGTGAATTCTAGGAATCAAACTCAGATCTTCATGCTTGTAAAGTACTTTACCCACTGAACTATTCGCCCTCTGCCTGCTAAGGGAACCTCAATTGAGAAAGTGTCTCCATAAGATCAGCTGTAGGGCATTTTCTTATTTAGGGATTGATGGGGGAGGGCCCAGCCCATTGTGGGTGGTGCCATCCCTGGGCTGGTGGTCCTGGGTTCTATAAGAAAGCAAGCTGAACAAGCCATAAGGAGCAAGTCAGTAAGCAGCACCCCTTCATGGCCTCTGCATCAGCTCCTGCCTCCAGGCTTCCCATCTTTTTGAGTTGCTGGGTATGCAGTCAAGATGTCTGGAGGAAATTCCCTCTGTTCGCTGAGACTGACCCCTCCTAACCACAAGGGCTACAAGCTTCTTTGGTTTTCATTGTCTTTTCTTATTATAGACAATGGTTTGCTTCGGAGCCACCTGGAACTCGTTAGCTGCCCACCTACCCCAAGAATTTTCCAGTGATCCGGCTGCTTTAGCTATCCCTGGGTAACCACCTCTTGGGGCCAAGCTCATCCGGCTGTTACTATTACAATTCCCCATACTCCTGGGGCAGGATCCTCTGTCTAGAAGGACCCCATTAAAACACAATGAACTGCAAATCCCAAACCTGCTGGATATCACTTTGTAGGATCAACGATTTAGAGTTTTTTTTATTCATGGAAGATTCTGGAAGGAGCTGCAGGGAGAGAGAGCAACTGCTAGACAGATAGCCACCCTCCCTGCAATGAACTGTAAGTAAGCATCCATAAAGGGTCATTCTGCTACTATGGCCTGCATGTCTGGCTTATTTTGCTATCATATTAAGCACAAAAAGAAAAAACAAAAACAAAAACAAAAAACAACACCAGCTCCTTTGCAGTGTCAGAGATATTTCTTGCTCTTTACCTGAATTTTCCTTTCCTTAGCTTCCCCCACTTTTTTTTTTCTTCCAAGAGGTAATTAGCCTTAGGGAAAGAGGACAGAAAGGGAACATTGCATCAGGAAAAGCATTTGGGTTATGCTTTATTGATGCCATGTTTAACAGCACACACACACACATACACACACACCAAAAACCCAACAGTAGTTATTTAAATCGGTGTGTGATGGAGCGGTTTTATTATCTTACACTGAGCTGAACAAACGGAAACCAAAGAACTTCTATCATCCAGTTGGTAATTAGAGAGAATAAAATGTGATTTCACATTGAGCAAAAAGCACCTGAACTCCCGCAGGGATGGCGGGCCCCGCCGGAAGCCCCTGTTGAGGGCTGCAAAGCCAGTCTGCCTCCAGGCTTGGTGCTGTTCCAGAAAGATGAGTCCTTTTGAGCAGGCAGTTCTGCCTTCCACATCAGAATGGCATGGAGGAGATCCCGGGCAAGATCCCAGCCTCAGTCAGACGTGGGAATGTCAGATGGAATGGCTCAAAGCTTGGCTCTGGAACTTGTCAAGCTAAGGCAGCAAGTGCTCAGGCGGCTTCCACTGGGGTGGCTTCTGTAGTCACTGAGGAGATGGGGGAGAGAAGGCAAAACCTGAGGCAACACTTCCGATTCTCTGGAAGTGGAGGTATATATAGGTGGTTGTGTGCTACCATGTAGATGCCGGGAACATAACGTGAAAATACACCTGAAACTTCGGTAGGGATAGGCTGCACATGGCCAGCATGACTGGGAAAGAAGACGTGTAAAAGTCAAGTGGATTACTTGGGGGAACTTCATTCAATCAACACTTATTATTATTCCCCATGTGGAAACGAGTAGTTACAGGGGAAAAATTAAAAAGCACAACACATAAGACATGGCTCCGTTCTTGAAAGTAGGTCGATATTTATAGAAGTAACTATGCTACAATTCGGAACCGAATACTTGCTCTAGGGAAGGTGCAGCCAGATACTTCCCTGCCATTCATAATGACAAAGGGATCCAGAAGGGTCTGAGGAACGCCTGGGTGAATCTGAGCTGAGCCTCCCAGTCTGATGAAGTACCTAAGTTGGGAGCACAGCTGGAGCAGAGACCCAGTGACACAGATGTAAGGCACATCTGGGGGGCAATGATCCCTAGGGAGAGAAAGCTGAGAAGGAAAACGCTCTTCCTGGATGTGTAGCTTGTGGCCCCACCGAAGCTCTTGAGTACCTCTTGTACACTCAGTATGACCAGCACATTTCAAAGTGGCCCCAGTGTGCCATACTTCCTGTGATCTCTGGATACTAATTGCCTGGGATCTTGGCCCACAGAAAGAGTGAGCAGTAGTTTCAGTTTGGGTGATGTTGTTTTATGGTTATTGCTATTGCTGTTATTGATATTCTTTCTTCACTTCTTTTTTATTAATTCTTTGAAAATTTCATGCAAGTGTACGATATCTTTTGATCATATTCACCCTGTATCCCCACCCCCAACTCCTCTCAGACTCAGTTCTCACCCCATCTCAATTTTGAGTCCTCTTCTCCTAAGTCCAATTTGGGTTACCCATGTACTTATGGGTGTGAGGTCACCCCACTGTCCATGGTCATCCTACCAGGAGCTACACCTTAAAGAAACCCTGACTCTCACAGCATCTCTGGGGAGGGTCAATAGCTCCTCAGCAGGAGGAGGAGTGAAATGCGGACTTGCTTGTATAGGTCTCCAGCCAGCAACCCCAGCTGCTGGGAGTTCCCGAGAACCGTGCTCCTATTGTGTCCAGACATTCCACCAGGGTCCCCTGATCTCTGTCTCTTCCATCTGTAAGCTTCTTCTCCCGAGATGGTCCCTGGGCCTTGCAGTAAGGGGAATGAAACAGAATCTCATTTGTGGCTACACTCCACAGACACCTTTCTTTTGCCCTTCGACCCGTTGTTTGACCAGAGGTTCTGTGTTCACCACTTACTCTGAACAAAGAACCCTCTCTGATCAGGTCTGTTTTGTTGTTGGTAGCTTTTTTTTTTATAGGTGACTACACTTATGGTACCATCATTCTGCATGAATCCATGAGATTAACTGGCAGGGCAGAAGCTTAGCATCCAAGACCAGAGCAGGGAGGACCACCTCATGGAAAAGCTGCGCACTGAGGCCCAAACCCCAATTTGTTCCTTAGAATTACAAGCACCCTTTTAAATGGGATAGCCTACATGTACCATGCTCAGGAAGAGGCCCTGAGGTAAGAACTAATGCCTTAAAAGAATACTGAGATTTGGCTCTGCAAGGTGGCAGTACATACAGATCTCATATCTCAGATTCTATACTCAGCTCAGACGGCCAATAGTGCAGTTGGCTCTTTGGCAAGTTTTAAGGTGAATTGCCACTGGGTGCTGCTCAATGAGGGTATTGTTTCCTAGGTACAGGGTATACTCAGCCCTTGCTCTTTTGAGTGGCAAGCAAAGACTCGCACCAGCAGCCTTGCTCAGTGATAAGATTATGACACACAACCATTCCAAGGCCCATTACTGCAAGCCCTTCTCAGGCTCCATGTATATTCTAATCTATAGATGGAATTCAGCAAAAATGGGATCCACATCCCTCCAAAAATCCCTCTCTCACAAAACATGGTGGGTCTCAATTCCTGTGGAAATGGTAAGTAAGAAACTAAGGGATGGGTGGGATCTTGTGAGTGTCTACGATCCAGAATACGAGCAATCATCAAAGTTGCCTGTGCCACCCTGAATACATTATGTAACTAGTCCACATAGAAAAGCAGGTTGCAGAGGATACCCCATTCCCCTTAGCTGTTTAAACCAGCAGCTATGTTCTTGAGATTGCAAGGTTCTCTCAAATACACTAAAGATTTAGCTTCCTGCCTGGGGGGGAAGAAAAATGTCATTGGGCTGGAAATACAATAGACACTGTGTGACCCAATGAACAAAAGATAATGTGCATGGAATTGGGGGGGGGGGGCGGGGCTCATTCCATTCACACATTCCATTTAGTTGTTCTAAAACACACATTTTATATATACGTGTGTGTGCGCGCATGCGTGTGTATGTGTGCACGCCTGTTGAGAGCATTCACACGGTGGGCTTAAAATTAATAATCAAATTTGCACATCATTTTAATTAAATCCACATTTTTCCTGTCTCCCCAGCTGTTGGCCTGTTGTTTTGTGGCATACATCTGGCAGGCCTCAGAATTCTCCACAGCCACCAGTCCTCTCAGTCCCTAGATACACCTGCTCGCTGCAGCTGGTCCCCAACAGGTGCAACGGAAGCCTGCTTGATGGGCATTATAAACACCCCGCTGCTGAGCATCTGTGAGGTAACAAAGGGCCCGATTCTAACCTCAGTACTCCTTCCTTCAGGGCAAGTGAGAAACCGCCCTGCCCTGCGTGAACCCAACACGCCCGGCAAGCGCCGTCAGCCACTCCGGACTCCAGGAAGAAGTGCTTCCGGTCAACCAGGCGTTAACAGCTGAGCCACCTTCGCAGTCATTAACAAAGGTCCCCCTCAGAGAGCTGGATCTGGTGGCTCCTGGTTTATCTCATCTTCCAAGCCCTCGGCTAGTGGCCTGGATGCTCCGTCTCCACCCTAATAAACAAGGCACAAATCTCCTCATGGTCCCCAGCCCCCGCTTGTGACCATTAGCCACCTGGTTTTGATTGGGGAGCCTGCAGACCAGTGCTTCCCCGAGAACTTCCAAATGAGAAGCATATGGAAGTCACGCATAATGGGAGAATTACCACACTGCCTCTCCTTGTTGATAGAGTGATAGATATTTCAAAGCAAGGCGCTTGGAATATCGTTCAGCGTCTTTCGGGTTCGATTTGGATGTTGCTCCAAACCCCGGAGTTTGGAAAGGGGTTCAGATAATTCCTCCTGTGGCGATCTGAAAAGCCTCTCATCCTATCCTGATGGCATCTATGTAATTAGTCCAGATATAAACACCGGTCTAAAGCTGCACTCCGTGGCACGCAGGTTAATGGACTCATACAATAAAGCGATAGGTTACGATGAGGAATTTCGATACAATTAAAACCGTAAAGCTAATTGTGGTCTGTTTAAAATGAATGTCTCGATATGAATGAAGCACTAAAACCGCTTCCTCATTAAACAGTTCCGGGTCTACTCACAGAGGTTCACAGAGGGTACCAGTCACCTAACAGATAAACTGAGCTGGGACTAAACACACAAAAATGGCCATCACACCACTACTTCCCTTGGTGCTCAACTTACCCCAATGCATCACTCTCCCTGCACCTGTGAGATGAAGGTCAAGTACCTCTTCATCAGCATCCTCTTGGAGCCTTTTCACACACTCTCTAAGCTACTGTGTATAGTCAGTCTGTCACCTGACACGTACAGAGGTTGCATCTGGGGGTCATATGATCCTTAGCCGCCATGATGCCTCGCTACTTGCTGGGCAAACTCATTACATCACCCCGTGGCTGTTACAGCACCACGGAGCACTGTGTGAGAGCCTTGCGTCTATTTCCAAGCAGGATCCTCATTGGTAGTCACTACAATGGTCTAAAACACAATTCCTAGGCCAAGGAAACGTGAACATGGGAAACAAAACTGGTGTTGCCCGAACTAACGGTGTAGAACGGGACACCAAAGGATCGGACTGCAAAGCCCACAGCCGCCACCCACTTCCTTGCTCCTTCACAAAGATCCACAGAGGTAAAGTGTTAGGTGGTGTTCTCCCAAGAAGAAACTCATCCTGACTCTTAGGGATAGTCTAAAATGTTCTCTCAGGGATCTCCCTATTAAATGCTGGGGGCCGCAGCTTGTGCGATCACGGAAGGCAAAAGTTCTAAGCTGCTATGGGAAGCGGTAGACAGGCTGAGGTAGCCACCACATGATATCATACACACATTGCTCTGGAATGTGGTTGTAAATCAGAGTGACTTATGACCTCTCCATAACTCCAGATGACCAGACTCCATCCTCTGAGGATCCATGTGTCCCATTTGATACTTCTTTTGTGTTAGAAAGCACAAATTCCCCAAGATGAGGCTGCTGGTTCCCATACTCCCCGAGAGGAATGGCCTGAGTCTGTTTAAAGGCAAGTTCTTCTTGGGCCTGGGGTGGTGCAGTCCTGCTGGGCTTGAGCCATGGTCTCCAGATGGTCTACCCTGTAATGTATTCAACTGCTTTCTTCTTGCTTGATATTTAGGTTCTGTTTCATATTCTGATGTTATAAATAACAATGCACCAAACATCCTTGGGCATTCAATTTCTGAATAATTTACTTTATAATAGACTTATAAAAGAGAAATTACTGAGTCATAAAGGATGTGAGCTCTTTTTCAGTTCTTAATACATATTGCTAAATTGATTTCTAAAATGCTTATGCCGATTTATATTCCAAACAGCCAAGTCTGCAAATGTACCTCCCTGTACCCTTACCAACCCTGAAGAATATCTTTACTTTCGCCCATTTGATAGGTGGAAACGATTGCTCATTTCAATCAGCATTTCTTTACTATAAAAGCAGGACTTTCAATGTTATGAGTCATTAATAATTCTGCAAACAGCCCATGGCCACTGTCAGGTCAGTCTTAAATTATTCCTTTGTCAAATGTTTTTAGTTGAAGATTATCATGATCCCCACCACACACTCCCTTACGAGACAACATTTCCAATTTCATAATTGAAGTAAGATGGGAAAAGTAAAAGCCTTTTAAAGAAGTTCATCACTGACTTTTGAGAGCACCCCAGCATTCACGTGAAGAGGGAGTGTCTGTCCCTGTAGTCACATGGAGAGGGGACTCCCACATCATTCTCCTGCCAGTGCATAGGCAGACATGTCCTCTTCATGTGAGTACAGAGGCAGATACACCCTCTTTATGTGACTACAGGGGCAGACATGCCCTCTTCATGTGATGTGGGATTCCCCTCTGTATGCTGTGAACACCATTTGTTATTAAAGAACCTGCTTTGAGCCCACAGTAAAGCAGGGCAGAAACAGCTAGGCTGGGAAAACTAAAGTGAATGCTGGGAGGAAGAAGGGCAGAGTCAGAGAGAAGCCATGGAGCCACCGGAGACAGACTCCGGGAATTTTAGCCGGTAAGCCACAGCCACGGGGCCATACACAGATTAAAAGAAATGGGTTAAATTAATATGTAAGAGCTAGCCAATAAGAAGCTAGAGCTAATGGGCCAAGCAGTGTTTTAATTAATATGGTTTCTGTGTGGTTATTTCGAGGTTAAGTGGATAGGAACTAACTAGAAGCCTCCATACTATAGGAGGAGGGTGTGTCTGTCCTTGTAGTCACATGAAAATGAAGTGTCTGCCCCTGTAGTCACATGAAGAAAGCGTGTCGGTGCCTATAGTCACATGGAGAGGGTGTGTTTGCTCCTGCAGGCAGAGGTTTGCATAAGATTGGAGTTGCTACTCTTCTTTTTCCATAACATCTGTGTGCTTCAGCTCACAGCAGGAAAAAAAAAAGACTAACTCTGCATTCTGTTCCTTGAGGGATAGTTGTTTGGTAGTTTTACTTTTTTTAAAAAAAAAAAAAAAAACAAGAAAGGAATGGATAAGTAATAGAAATAAAACTGTCATCAACACTCCCCACATCGGTGTGAAATAGCCACACAAAAGCAGGGGTACGTTGCAGCAAAGAGTCGTGTGTTTGTGAAGTGCAGTTGGAGCACTCAAAAGGCTGTATTTCGCTGTGAAAGAAAACGATAAAACTGAAATATGTAAATTTTTCAAGACAACATGAACTGTGAGCACCAAATTCAATCTACATACTACGGAGCCTAAGTTAGATTCAGAATTTATTAAGCACTTAGCATGTCAGTTTTTAGATCTGTCTCAGCTATTTCTGAAAAAAAGTCAAATCATCCAAATGTATTATTTTAAAGATTTGTTTTTAGTGCATGCGTATGTGCCAGTGTGCATTCCTGCGTGCATGTGTGAATGTGTGTGTGTGTATGTGTGTATGTATGTGTGAATGTGTGTGAGTGTGTGTGTGTATGTGTGTGTGTGAATGTGTGTGTGTGTGTGGGGATGCAGGTGCTTTTGGAGGGCAGAAGAGTTAAATCCTTTAGAGCTAGAGTTACAGCAGCTTGTGGGCCACCCACTGTAGGCTCTGGGAAACAAACTCAGATCCTCTCAAAGAATAAACTATGCTCTTAACCACTGGCTGTTCCAGCCCCCAAATTCATTACTGTAACGCTTCGTTTGTGTTTCTCAAGAATGTTCTGCATCTGAACTCCATCCCAACCCAGGGTTCAGCTTTGAAGGTAGCTTCATGCATGCCAACGAGAATGTAATAGAAGCAATGTATGTGTCAAAAGTTTTCAAAATCCTTATACTTTTGAATTAGTCATTTCCTGTCTAATAGTTCATCAAAAAGGAAAAAAAAACAGGAAAGGAGGGAGAGATGAACAGAAAAGAAGAAAGGAGATGGAGGGAAGAGATAGAGAGGGGAGAAAGGAAAAGGGAGGGGAGAGGAGGAAAGAGACAGAAAGGGAGGGAGGAGGAAAGAGAAGAGGTAGGGGGAAGAAGAGAGAAGGGGAGGGAGGAGAGAAACAGAAAGGAAAGGTGAAGGGAGGGGAGGGAAGAAAAGAGAAGGGAGGGAGGGGAAGAGGAAGGAAAGAAAGGGGAAGGAGAGGAAAGGGAGAAGGGAAGGTGAAGAGGGGGTGGGAAAGAGGAGGGAATAGAAGAGGAAAAGAAGGGAAGGGAGGCGGGAAAAGAAAAGGAGGGAGAAGGAAAGGGAGGGAGAAGAAGGAAGCCTAAGTATATGAAGAGTTTTGTTCACAAAGTTGTTGCTCGTGTACATAGACAAAGAAGGAAACAGAAAGCAAGTTTGCTCATTAATTTAATCACAGTAGTAGCAAGTAAAAAGCCAATAAGATTAAAAATAGACATAAAGCAATGAAATAGAAATAAATAAAGATGTTCTTAGGGTGACAAAGACATCTGTGCAGCCATAGTCCCATGTTTTCTAGGTTTCACTATTTCCATCCAACTCTTTCCCATTTAAACAAAACAATTCTTTAAAAGCTTGTTTATTCATGTCACTCACCTGCGTTAGCCTCCAGTGACTTGCTACTGCCCTCAAAACAAAACCCAAACTCCCCCATCCCTGCCAATGGGATACTACACCTTCTGCAGCCTGACTCTCTCCCATGCTCAACACACTGATGTCCACCTAAGAACCAGACTCTCTCACTGTGCTCAACATGGCTTCACACACACACACACACACACACACACACACACACACACACACACACCACTGATGTCCACCTGAGGCCTTGACTCTCTCGCAATGATAACATGGCTTCACACACACACCATGCTGATGTCTACCTGAGGACCTGACTCTCTTGCCATGCTCAACACAGCTTCACACACACACACACACACACACACACACACACACACACACCCTGCTGATGTCCACCTGAGGACTCATGATCATAAGTCACCGATCTCAATCCTTTTATGTATAGCTCCTTGTTAACTCAGTTTCTCAGAGATGTGATGTTGCTGACTTTGAAGAAGGAGGTAGAAAGACACAAAACAAGGACCGTGGGTATCTCTACAAGCAGAAAGGTGAGGAAATGGCTCTCTTCATGGCCTGGACTGACACTTCAGACTAGATCAGAGCTTCTTAAACCTTTCATGCTTACAGTCACTTTCACCTGAGAAATGTTTGTGTAAGTAACTATAAAATATAGAAGTACAAACCAAACATATATTGAGAATAGGCTGGTCCGAAGGTAGTGAGTTATCTCAATTGATTGTTCACAGTCAGTTACAGATTGAACTCCTGTTCTACACTTTCCCCCTTCTCACGACTGCACTTGACTAGTCTTAAACATAAATAAATAAATAAATAAATAAATAAATAAATAAATAAATAAATAAAATATATTGAGAATAAATCATATAGAAATTTATTTTGGAACAATTCACTGATAAGCTTGCAATTTTAGCATTTGTGAACAGTGCATCCAGATCTGCATGTCAGTGAGGTGGATGTGCTTGCTTATGTTTATATCCAGGACTAAACCTTGGCTGAACATTTGATACTACTGAATTTAAAGCATCTTCAATATTTTTTCAGAGAAGATCAATATTTTGATGTTTTAAGCATCAGTGCAGAGAACACTTTTTCACATAAACACATAGCTCAAAATAGCAAAGTTACATCTAGGGCCAGTTCAGAAATTTTTAGACATTCTATCCTAACATCAAGTCAAAAATTAATTTAATAAATTTTTATGAAGCTCAAGTGGCAAATTCAAAAGAGTGATTCTCAAAGGCAAACATTCTAACACAACAAAAATCCAAAGATATATTAATTTGATACTCACATACCAAGGAAAACATCTAAAATTCTTTATTTCTGGAATCAAATTGTGGTGTTTCTCTGAAAGCAGTCAAACACACTGCAACTTGTAAAGCACAATCATCTTCACTCTGAACAGAGGTGTTCCAGGCAATGTCTTTCAGCTTTTCATGAGGTGACGACCTGCACAATACAAAGTGAAACCGGTGTGTGTTTGAACAAAGCCAGGAGTGAACTCACACAACACAAGACAGGCAAGCACGGCCCAAAGCACCTTATATTCACTGCACTGCTGATTTTGAATTCTTTGGTCATTGCACATTCAGAAACCTTTTACTATCACCAAATGTTTATTATCCCCACATTTTGTTAAGCAAACCCACAGTTTAAGAAAGTTGATCCTAGATCCTACAGCCCTCAGGTCAAGTCTAGCCTGGTTTTGTAAAGTTGCCCAGGAACGCAGGCCACCTAAGCATCTATGTTTTGTGGTTGTGTTACAAATAAATATCTATTCACCCTAACCAGGGCATCAGTGCAGCCCAAAGAAACAATTCTGCCAAAGTCCAACTTGGTGAAACAATGCATTTGTTGGGCTTACTCAGAGGAACATGGGTGAGAATTTACTTCCGGGAGTGAGGGTGACCTCCCCAACATTTACATCACTGCCAAGTCCTCCTCGTCATGGATGACCTCATGGAAGCAGCAAAATGGAGTCCCACCTTAATTTATCTTCACACCTTCCATATGTTCGTGTGTCTCCCAAGATCACATGGATCTGAGAGGCAGGAGAAAGAGGTGAGTAGCCTCTTAGGAGAGTATCTTACAGTTCTTCCCCTACTTCTTCTACTGGGGAGAGTTAGTAGTCCCATTACCACCATTGTAGACCAAGATATCATCATATGCCTTACTTGTGTCTTTGCCATGACTTCGGAGCCAAGGTTATCTCTGCCTGGTGGTGGTGGTGGAGTTATACACAGAGGGAAAGGCATGCTTCACCAACTGCCTATGCTGTCTTGCTACTCCCACGGCTGAGCTGAGTCGTAGCACAAAAAGCCAGAAATGCTATGGTCCAGACCTAGAACTTTTCAAAGGAAGTTTACCAATCCTTCCAGAGTCACTGGAGCAGCCCCATAGAAGCCCTTGATCAGGAAGTGCTCACGGGGCCACAGGGGAATCTGATGCTTCTCTGTGCAGACATGATAAGAGGGACATGCCTGTCTTTTCTCCTGCAGTTGGTTTTGTGACTATTATCTTCTAACCTGCTCAATGAGGGTGAGGCATACAACCAACAATCTGAAAAGATCCAGCTATGGCAAGCTAGGATGTTTGCTCCTGAGTGAGTTGTACCTGAAGCTACCTCCTTTGATCTCCTTCTTCTAACTCACAAGTCCCCAACTCTTTCTACCATGTATCTGAAAATATTACACTAAAAATTTTTCATTGTCTATCAATCTTGATGCTCATCCACTCACAGAATCTTTACCCTTTTTATTTCAGAAAAAAAAGAAAGAAGGAAAAACTTTGAACTCAGAAATTCTTTTTCTACAGCTCACACTACCTAGTGGATGTTACAAGTCACCAAGAAGCTACTGTCTTAGAAGTGAGTTTTGTTAAGAAAGAGAAATCTGTATCACTCCTACTCATAAGATATCTTGCTCATATCCAGAGCAAAGCTCCAGGGACTAAGTAGAGAATTTCGCAGTAAGCCACAATAAACAAAGGACAGAAAGTGACATAGCAATTCCTGTCCTGCCTTGAGAGGAGAGGACTTTCTGTCCCAGGGGTTGCCTCTGGAAAAGAAAGGTAGATGACAGACTTCCAAAGAGGTTGAGTGAAGACCCAAACACTAGACTGGGCCTTCATTTTTCCCTCTCCACTGTTCCATGTTCGTGTGCATGTAAACACATGTATGGTTTAATAGCTGAAGAGTATCATTTGTAGCGGGAAGACTCAAGTCATCAGGTTAGAGTTACCCGTCTCCTATTTCCTCGTGGGTTACTCCAGGTGTGAGGACATCTAGATGTTCTCTGACAGTCCTGTGGGTTGGTGTAAGGAGACTTCTGTCATACAGCATGACAGCTCCTCTGCTAGGGCTGCTTGCTAAACCGCAGAGGCTCTCCCATAGTGAGAGACAAAGTGGAAGATGCTGACATGAGGTAACCTCTGCTTGTGCTCAAACCCAGCCTGCTGGTCTAAGACACTCCAGTCAAGACCCTTTGGGAGCTGAGTCTAACTTCCAAAGAGGTGGCGAGATGGGTTGAACCTCAAAAAGAAGTCAACAGAAGCCCTAAGAGGACACAGGAGTACAAAGCAACCTGTGTCCACCATGGTGGAGCTCCAAAGGAGAAGTTGGGGGCTGGGAGAAGCCAAAGATTAAACCCACAGCAGGTCAACATAACTGAAGAAATTGCATCAAGCCAGAACAGACCAACTTAATCAAATAAGCAAGTGACTTCTCTTGGCTTTCCCTGTGGGAAAGGGGACCTCAGAGCAAGACAATGCCAATTCACACAGCGAAGTGTCATGTTCTCAGTACAGTTTTAATGCAGTTTTCCAACATTCTTGCTTCTTAGTCCTTCCCCAGTTGCACATATGGGCTTCTGTGTTCTTCAGTACATAGAAGGAGAGGAGAGGATAAAGGAGATGCCAATCAAGGCCAAAGTAAGGAGCAAGCAGCTCTTGTCTTTGGGTCTGGCTGCCCTGGAAGTTGGAGGGAGGTTGCCATTTCATTTTCTGTTGCTGTGAAAAGACACCATGACTAAGGCAACTTAGACAATAAAGAATTGGGGGGGGGGGTATGGTGGTTTGAATAAGAATGACACCCCCACCCCATAGATTCACATTCTGAATGTTCGGTTCCCAGTTAGTGGAACTGTTTAGGAAAAATTAGGAGGTATGGCCTTGTTGGTGTGTCACTGAGTGTGAGTTTGAGGTTTTAAAAGCCCATTCCAGACCCAGTCTCTCTCTCTCTCTCTCTCTCTCTCTCTCTCTCTCTCTCTCTCTCCCCCCCCCCCCGTTCAGCTGCTACTCGAGTGCCATGTTCACCTGTCTGCTGTCATACTTCCCTCCCAGGTGGTCACAGACGACCCCTCTGAAATGTAAGCAAGCCCCCAATCAAATGTTTTCTTTTTCATGGTGCTGTCTTGGTCATGGTATCTCTTCACAGCAATAGAACAGTGACTAAGACAGGGACTTACAGCTTCAGAGTTGAGTTCATGACCATTATGGTGGGGAACATGGTGACAGGTAAGCAGCCACGATGCTAGAACAGCAGCTGAGAGCATGCATCCTTATCTACAAGTAGAAGACAGAGAAAGCGAACTGGAAATGGCTTGGGCTTTTTGAAATTTCAAGGCCCACCCCCAGTGACACACTTCCTCCATTAAGGCCACACCTCTTAATCCTTAGCAAACAATTCCATTAGCAGGGGATCAAGCACTCAAGTATATGATCCCATAGGGGTCTGCTATGGGAGAATGCTCTTGTACACTGTAAAGATTTGTCACTCATATTGGTTTAATAAAACACTGGTTGGCCAGTAGCCAGGCAGGAAGAATAGGCAAAGTGACCACACCAGGAGAATTCTGGGAAGAGGAAAGGCAAGAGACACAGTTGCCCACCATAAGCCAAGGAAGGAAAATGAGAATGCCTTACTCAGAAAAAGGTACCAAGCCACATAGCTAAACATAGATAAAAATTACAGATTAATTTAAGTTGTAAGAGCTAGGTAGTAATAAGCCAAACCGTTTATAATTCATATAAACCTCTGTGTGCTAATTTGGAACTGAACAGCTGTGGGAAGGGCAGGACAGAAATTTTCATCTACAGGGGTCATTCTCATTCAGACCACCCCAAGGATCAGAGCCATGCCCACCCTGGGAGCAGCATCCTGCCATCACTTGCCCACAGGCCAGCAGCCGGCAAAGTGGCCATCCTCTTTTCTCACCGAAGTTGACTGCTGAGCAGCATTGGTCCATAGTTCCTATATTTCAGACCAAACGGTGCTTCGTCCTAACTGACTACTTGCAGGCTTCGCTGTACAATTACGTCCTAGGCCATACACCCTGGGTTGGGGCTCTAAGTCCCCTCCCCCAGAGACACGGAGCAGTGTGAGAACAGAGGCTGTGGCTGCAGTTAGAGTATTTCTCCAGAACTGGAATTAATTATTGCTACTTGCTCCTCTGTCCCTCTTAGATCTGCAAAGTGTGGGTCACAGTGACTTTGTTTTTCTTGGCCCACCACATATTGAAACCATTCCTGCATGTCGATACTGAATATCTCTCTCAGCCAAATCCTTGTGAAAATTACTTACTGTGCAGTACAACGGAGCGAGTTTCTAAAGTTAAATGTCTTGGGGTATTTTATCTTTTCAAGTGCGTACCAAAAGCGATTAAGTTCAAACTATGGGGTACTGTGCTTGCCAGTTTCCGTTCCTGACACATATGTGTCTGGGTTTGCGAGTTCAAAGGCCTCTAAAAGGAACCAATCTCTAGCTTCAATTTTCTCCCTGTGAGTGAGAAGCTGTGTTGCATCCCCGCTTAAACCATCTGCAAAGAAGTCTGTGGCATGGGGCTTCTGCCCAAGACGTCTCTCATGTGGCCAGAAGAGCCAAACCAGAGCCCTCTACCGCGCCGTACCCCTCCAAGGCAGGCCAAGGGGGCGCCACAACAGGGTGGAAGGCAGGAAACACAACTGCGGGGCTCTGAGCAAGGGGTAAGTGTAACAGTCTTGCGCCAAAGAGTATGACTCAGCATGCTCTTACTGCACGCCCAGCCATGCTGCGTTCCTGGGGCCTCGCCCTGCTGCCTGCTCCCCTCATCTTCCCCCACCCAGTGCTGTTGCCTCCCTTCCCGCGACTGCAGAGATCCAGGAACCCACAGCTCTTTTCCTCTCCGCGTATTCCCGTGACTACACCACACCACCTTTCTTCCGCTTTCCCCCCTCAATCCTGCAGAGATTATCTGTGGGATTCGCACAGCTAACCCGGTATTATGAACCCAGAAAGCCCGTCACAGTTTTCAACCTTTCCCCAAACCCTAGGTTTACTTTTCAATGCCTATTACGAGACGGTATTCAGTCTCATTCGTGGTGGCCGTCCTTAGAAACCCGGAGACTCACCCGAGCTTACTTACAATCCCAGGCAGTTCTGATGAAGCTACTACAGCCATGGGCAGAGTCACAAGGCACTAGACATACATGCTCAGGGCTCGCTCTTGCCGCTGGACTGGCGCAGCGCAACGCTGCAATATTTCTTTAGGCAGATTACTATAAACAAATGTCCTTCTTGATGTCTACTTATTGCCACTTTTTGTATTTTTGTGCTTTTTTTGTTAGTGGTTTTACTGCATAAAATGGCCCCAGGACAATGCTGATGAGTAAGTGCTGAGTTGGACAGGAGGAAGATATTCTGGTGAGCCCGTACACAGGAGTGTGGCTATCGATAATGGTAGTTTAGTGGTGTACATTTCAAAAAGACTAAAAGTAAATATTTTGAAAGTTTCCACCATGAGGGAATGATAAATGTTTAAAGATATATATTTAACATAACTTTATATCACACTATATGTGTATGTATGTGTGTGTTGAAACATGTTACCCCACTAGTACATAATTTTTATGTGCTAGTTAAAAACAAATGTAATAAATAATGAAAAATAAGTATAAAAAGTAAAACAGCTACCAAGAATTCAGCATCCCTGATGCCCCTAGGTTTCAGGCAATTGTGTACTCTATGAAGGTGAGCACCCAGCTGCATCCAACAGTCATACTTCTCTTGAACATGCAACCAATGGTAGCTGTCTTAGTTAGGGTTTCCACTCCTGTAAAGAAACACCATGATGATGAAACTCTTCTAAGGGAAAATATTTAATTGGGGCTGGCTTACAATTTCAGAGGTTTTGTTCATTATCATCATGGCAGGACTTGGAAGCATGCAGGCAGACATAATGCTGGAGAAGGTGTATATTTGGATCTGCAGGCAACAGGAAGTGAACTCTCTCTACACTGAACATAGCTTGAACATAGGAGACCTAAAGCATGACCCCACAGTGACATAATTCCTCTGACAAAGCTACACTACTCCAACATAGCCACACCTTCTAATAGTGCCACTGTCTATGAACTTATTGGGGCCAATTACATTCAAACTACCACAATATTTAACCATCAGTTTTACTAAAGAATGTGACTTCAAAGAGAAACACACAAAGGCCCAGTGAGATGGCTCAACAGTTAAAGATGCTTGCTGCCAAGCCTGATGACCTGATCCTTGGAACATATATCAAGTAAGGAGAGAACTGACTACTACAAGGTGTTCTATGACTTCCAGACGTGCACCAGACACACACACAGAGAACTGATCTATCAATTAATCAATAAATGTAGAAAATTAAGGCTGTGGATCCATGAGTTGACAAAATCATGACCAGAGGGTCACAGAAACCTACCCTTGTATATCCCATAAAGCAAACAGCTCTGTGCTCACTACTTCAGCATTCTAGGTGGCTTTAAAGAACATAATTACCACATAGTAAATAGTAAAGATTGACAGTCAATACAAATCAAGAATCAAATCAAATTAAAGTTACGCACGCAGGAGTCTTTCACAGACGTGCAGATCACAGTCTTGTTTTGCCATTCATTCCCTCTGATGTCAACCTCCAGAGTTCCCCAGCTCCTGGCCAGGCTGCTCTCCCAGCCACGTGTCCTCCCATGCCGCGTGAACAGCCTAAGGTCCTGCACCAAAGTCTACTCCTCTCCCGCCAACACCCAGCCTCACCCCCTTCTGAAGCCACTGCTTTAACCCTGAGGTAAAGCAAGAGTGGGCTCCAGCTATGTCCACTTACATTTCCTTTGCAGATTCCTGTTTCACTGGTCTCAGGCCTTGTGTGCTACCCATTTCCTCCCTAAGCCCACACTTCTAGAGTGTTTGCATTCATGTTGCTGTTCAATGCATTGTCAAGACTCCACTTCTGTTGGTGTAATAAACACCGCAACCACAAGCAAGTTGGAGAGAAAGGGTTTATTTCAACTTGCAGTTTACAGTCTATCATAAAGAAAACTCAGGGCAGGAATTCAAGGCAGGAACCTAGAAGCTGGAACTGAAGCAAGAAAGACTGGTTACTAACTTACTCCCATGGTCTATTCAATTTGTTTTCTTACAGTTCCCAAGATCCCTTTTCCAATGGTGACACCATCCACAGGGGGTTTAGTGCTTCCTCACCAGGCACCAATAAAAGAATGTCCCAGACATTGTCTGTAGGTCAATTAGATGGAGGTATTTTCTCAACTGAGGTCCCTTGTGCGAAGTTAACAAAAACCAAACCAACACACTCATTGATTCAAACCTTCCTCTTCTGCACACACTTCGGTTTTCCCTCTTACACTCCAGCTAAAACAAAAGCATTCCCATGGGCACTCTCACTGCCCCCCAACAGCCATCTCACCTGAAGACTCAAAAACCTTGCATGTGTAGATGTTCCCATCAGTCTGTTTTCTGACCACAATGAGATGACTGTGATTGGTTAAAATGGTCCACAAGCTCATCCCCATCCAAACTGTGTATTGTGACTCGCTACTGTGTGGCTCCAAGGGATCAGAACAACCTCTGTACTCCTCATCTCTGGCAGCGACACCTTCTTGAGTAAGATGATTATTGAAATGTCAGCTCTTCTAGCAACTCCTTGGAAAGGGGAGTAATGTGATCTAAAAGTAGTCATTGTGTGCCCCCCCCCCAGGGAATTAAAGGATCCAGACATTGAGCTTCAAGGACGATTCCATGGCAAGAGAAAGGGAAAACTCACAGTGGCAGAACCCACCACTCACCACCAAGGAAACCTTAGCAAGAGTTCACATGGTCTCTGCCCCGCCCTCCAACTGCAGCCCACAGAAGATGTGGAGGCCAAGGGACACTTCCTGCTCTGCCACTGAGATGCAATCAGCAAATGCTAGACTAGAGACGCTATGGGTGGAAGAACTTCTCTACGAATGGTTAACCGTGAAGAGGAAAAAGAAATGAAGAAAGCTTACAGATCCAGCGAGAATTACATCGTAACAACCAATCTGCACTATGTGGAGCTTCCGTGGACTTTAATTTAATAAACTGATAAAAGTAAGATGTGGATGAGATAATTAGAAAATCAAGTACTAGCTGCACATTCAATAATATTAACAGAGCATTGGTAACCGCTTTAAGCATATTGACATTGTGAGTATCTTTAAAAGAAAACAGACCTCATCTTTTCTGCAGACATATTTTTGTGAACTTTTTTTCTTAGCACGCAGAGGAACGGGTTGTATAGTCTTCATAGGGATTCACACAAACGTATTTGTTGCTGAAAGGATACGGTTGTGGGGAACACACTTCCCGGTAGCACAGGGCCGGGGGAGAGGGGTGTAAAATTGGCAGAGGTTCTGCTGGTTGCTGCTGAGTGAGGCAGATGGCATGCACATCAGGCCATTCTGGCTGCTCCCGTGCATATTTAAAATTCCCCAAAACAAGGGGATAACACAAGCATACAGAATGCGGCTCTCCCACTTCCTAGCCGCATCGTCTTTCCTCGGTCCTCAACCTCACTGAACTCCTTTCGTGAACAACGTGCACTGCCCGTCAGCGTCCTGATGAGAACACCAATTAAGCTCCACGACACACAGAACAAAGGGTCAGTGTGAAGCTCACTCTTTTGTAGATTTATCGATTATTTTCATTTATTTATGTGTCTGTGTCTATGCATTGTCATGTACAAGTGCCCATGAAGGCCAGAAGAGGATGTTGGACCCCATGTGAGCTGCTTAGCGTGGGTGCTGGGAGCAGAACTCAGGCTCTCTGCAAGAGCAGCAAGTGCGCCTAACAGCTGGGCCACCTCTCCACCTTCTGACTTTTCTGTTGCTGGGATAAGTTGAACTGACCAAGGCAAGTTATAGGAGGGGTTTATTCAGCTTCCAGGTCCAGGAGGATAAGAGTCCAGTGTAGCAGGGGAGTGTGGCAACCGTCAGCAGATGACGGGGCAGCTGGGGCAGAAACTGGGGACTCACACTTGAACGACAAGCAAGAAACAAGAGGGCGCACCAAGGACGCTATGTGAGACACAGAAACCTCAGTGCCCAGCACTAGTGACATACTTCTTCCAACAAAGCTGCACCCCCTAAACATATGCAAACAGTGCCACCAACCTAAGACCAAGCATTCAAATGCCTGAGACTATGGGGGACATTTATCATTCAAACCACCACGGTCAAGAAGCAGGAAGAAGATGAAGAGAGGAACTCCATCTCTCTTCCAGTCTTTTTGAAATCTATTTCTCCAGCCCTACCTGGAGATCAGAAGCACAAAAGTGCATTTCCAAACACTAAGGAATAATTTTCCTAAGCCCAGGAACTTTAAACAGGAGAAACATTTACCTGTTCACAGGCTATTTTACTCGCTTCTGGGATAAAATGTATAAATTCTGCTTCAAGTACTTCCAGCCTGCCCATTTCCGTTATTGGTAGCTAGCTCAGGGGTGATTCTCCAATCCATTCCCTTCCGCTGAGACACGGTAAATCTGATGGAGGTTCTGGGGCAAGATCCTTGGTCGTTTAAAAATAGAATGGAAGACACACAAGGAAGAAAGAGTTCACTGCCACCGATATCGAGTCAAGAGAAAGCTGAAGGAATCCAGCCTCGCCTGGAAAGGTGGAGACAAGTCAACGGACATCTCATGTCAATCACAGCAGCAATGGGGGTGGGGAGAAGGTCCCATGGAAGGATCTAGGTAGGAGAGATGCAAGCGACCCGCCAGGACTAGAGTGACTGGAAGCCAGGTAGGCTGGGGGCGAGGGATGGAGAGAAAAGGGGGATGTGGTAGAGATGTGGAAACAGAGTTAGGCTGTGCTGATGTAGGAGAATCTTCTTGTAAAGGAATTTGGCTAGGATGTGGCTCCTGTTATAAAATACGGGTGATGTTTAAGAGGTGTAGTGAATGATCTGGTTTGTGACTAGGAGGTAAGGTTGATTGGCTCCTGGGGGAGCCGTGACCACAATGAGTGTTGGAGGCCCTGGGCAGGAGTTGGGTATGACTACTTCAGTGCAGGTGAGAGACATTGCTGAATGGGTTCTTAGGAAGGGTGGGTGAAAGCTGAGCCCAAATTTGGAAGAGGTAGACTTTAGGAGCCAGAAGGACACTATTTTATAGAGTATTTTACTTTGCTGGCCACTGGGGCTAAGACAATAAGTATCACTATTCTGAGCCCCCCCCCCACATTTTTAAGCTCATTTGCAATTTGCTGACACTTGCAAGGGATGCACAGGGGATGAAAGGAGTGGGGTGGACAGAAAGGAAAGGCACAGTAAGACTTGTATCTTGCTGTACTGATGTCCTCATTTGCTGAGGGATTCTGGTGAGTCCATTTCATGTAAGACACTTTCAGTTTAAACAACGGTGGCGCTTATTACAAAGAAAACAAGAATTCCACGGCTGGTCACCTGAGTGGGTCATTGAGAGCCCAGATTGCTTACCCCTTTCTGTTCAGTCACTTTAGCCTCTTAAACAACCTTCTCTCTTAGTCACAAGATGGCTGCTACAGCTCCAGCATCACGTGCGTATCTTATATCAGGAGCCAAATTCCTTTACAAGAAGGTCCTCCGACATCAGCACAGCCTAACTCTCCTTCCACATCTCCACCACATTCCCTTTCTCCCCATCCCTCGCCCTCAGACTACCTGGCTTCCATCAGGCTAGTCCTGGCAGATCGCTTGCATCTCTCCTGCCTAGAGTCCTTCCATGGGACCTTCGCCCCGCCCCCATTGTGGCTGTGATTGACATGAGATGTCCGTTGACTTGTCTCCACCTTTCCAGGCGAAGCTGGATTCCTTCAGCTTTCTCTTAACTCTGTAGTAGTGGCCACTGTCAGATGACTGTGTCGTGACATGTCCAAATGCCCAGCCTCCCCACCAAAGTAAAAACGTCTTCCAGAGACCAGTCGCCACCCTCGCTTCCTCCCACTCTCTGGAACGGGATGTGAAAGGAGAAAGAAGGAAGGTGCTGGCAATTTTCCCAGCCGCTAAGTCGAGAAACCTGGAAGTTATGAATTTCCAGAAGGGAAAGGAATGCTGTGTGCAAGACTCCCACTTTAAAGATAAGTAAATCGCCTCTTCTTTCATCTGCTTTGCGCGATTTGTCACCAGATTGGCTGTCAGAAGCGCACTCCCAATGTCTGCCAGATCTCCTACCTCTGCGTCAGCCCAGCCACATACAAACACTCACCTGGGATTGGTAAAGAATTCTCAAGATTGGCCTCCTTCGTCCAATTCGTGCTGATGGAAGAAACCGTGAATCAATTCTTTCAGGCTGTCATCCCAGGCACCCAAGAAAGCTGCTAGACTTTCCAGCTGGCTCTGGATTTTGAAGCCAAGCTCCCATCCGAGCTCCTGAGCTCAGTCATCTAGGCAATCCTCTTAGCCCCACTGTTCCCACACTCCCAGACACACATGCTCTGTCCCAGACTCCTCCTGAGACAGAAATATGGCAGACTCCTGACTTCCAACCTTCTGCTCAGTCAAAGACTATATCCCAACTGTTTGCCTACACTGACTGAAACTCTGTTGTGTTTAAACACGGCTCATGTGTTGACTACGTAACCCTCAGATTATACTTTAACAGATACTGGAAACTTAGGGAAGAAGGAATTCATTGGGGGTGTGACTTTGAAGTCATTTGATTGCATGTAGCCCCTCATGTCTCTCTTACCCTCTGCGTACTAGAATTTTACCATGCAATGAAAATGTTCCATGAAACCACACACTCCCCTGCCATAATGCTTGGCTGAAGGATATGGAGCCAAGAGCTGAACGAACCCTTTGGACTCAAAATAAATTCATCCTGGCCAAGCATTCTGTTACAGTGCTGACTTACTAATACAGCCTGCAGTTTGGCTCAGTGGGAAAAGGTGCTTGCCACTAAGTCTGACACCCTGAGTTTCATCCCCAGGACCCATACAGTAGAAGCAGAGAGCTGACTTTGGCGAGTTTTGACCATTGTCCTTTGACCACCACAGGCATACACACATAAGTAATAAATGTAACTAAATTTTGAAACCATCTTATCCAACATTCCCTGCCATTACATCTTCCCTCCCACACATTATAATAATCTCTGCTCTCCTTGAACTCCCACAGCACTGATGTGCACTGTTCAGGCTCTGGTTAGGATTTTATTACCATGAAAAGACATTATGACCTCAGAAACTCTTACAAAGGAAAACATTTCGTTGGGGCTGGCTTACAGTTCTGAGGTTTAGTCCATTATCATCGTGGCAAGGAGTATGACAGATGCCCGTAGACATGGTGCTGAAGAAAGAGGCAAGAGTTCTATGTCCAGATCAGCAGGTAGTAGGAGAAAGTGACAATGGACCTGGCATATTTCCTCCTACAAGGCCACGTGTACTCCATCAAAGCCACACCTCCTAATAGTGCCACTCCCTGTGAACCTATGGGGCCATTTTCATTCAAACTACCACAGGCTCACACTTGGAATTAAGTGACTTGAGGGCATGGGTTATGTCTTCAGCAGCTTGCATGCCCAGCACTGTGTCTCCTACAGTTCCTGCTTATCAATGCCTACTCTTCCTAACACTCAACATAAACATTCCCTGCTTAGGAACTAAAAAAAAAAAAAAAAAAAAAACTGAAAACCTAACACCTCTGAACTGCTAAAGAACTTGGCAATGTCTTTATTACGACATTTGCCACATTCTTCCTGCAGATGGAGCTAAGGTTCCTATCACTGTGAAGAGACACAGTGATGACAGCAACTCTTATAAAGGAAAACATTTAATTGGGGTGGCTTATAGTTTCAGTGGTTTAGCATTATCATCAAGGTGGGACATGAGAGCATGCAGGTAGACATGGTGCTGGAGAAGGGACTGGGAATTCTGCATCTTAATCCTGCAGGACACAGGAAAGAAACTGTGTCACCAAGCATAGATATAGAAGACCTCAAATCCCATCCCCACAGTGACACATTTCCTCCAACAAGGCCACACCTACTCCAACCAAACCTTCTAATAGTGCTACTCCCTATGGGGGACATTTTCTTTCAAAACACCACACTCCACTCCCTGACCCCCAAAGGCTTGCAGCCATATCATAATTCAAAAATGCTTTTAGTCCAACTTCAAAAGTTCCCAGTCTATAACAGTCTCAAATATATTTAAATGTATTTAAGTGTACAGAGTTCCAGGGCTTTTCTGAGATTCATGCAATCTTTTTATCATTCTCTCTTTATTTTTCTTTTCTTTTTTTTTCTTCTTTTTTTATGTTTTTCAAGACAAGGTTTCTCTGTATAACAGTACTGGCTATTCTGGAACTTGCTTTGTAGACCAGGCTCACCTCAAACTCACAAAGACCCTCCTGCCTCTGCCTCCCAAGTGATGAGATTAAAGTGCACCACCACCTCATGACTCATGCAATCTCTTAGCTGTAATCCTTTATAAAAACAAAGTTAAAGATCAGATCACATATTTCCAACATATAATGGCACAGGACATACATTATCATTCCAAATTGTAGAGAAGGGAACACAGTGAGGAAATACTGGACCAAACAGGACCGAAAACCAGCTGAGCAAACTCCAAACTGTATCTCTATGCCTGATGTCAAACACTCTTCAGATATGCAACTCTCTTCAGCTTTATTGACTGCAACATGCTTCTCTCTCTTGGGCTGGTTCCACTCCCAGTTAGCAGCTCTCCTTGGCAGGTATCCCATGGTTCTGGCGTCACCAACATCTTGGGATCTCCAAAACAATTTAGACTTCACTTTCACAGTTTCATGCAATGACCTCTCTGGACCTCTACGCAGAGTGTGGTGGTTTGAAAGAAAATGACAGCCAAAGAGAGTGGCACTGTTAGGAGGTGTGGCCTTGTTGGAGAAAGTGTATCACTGTGGGGACAGGCTTTGAGGTCTCTTTTGCTCAAACTTTCCACAGTGAGTAAGTCAGCTAACTTCCTGTTGCCTGCAAGACGTAACACTCTCAGCTCCAACACTACACCTGCCTACACATCACCCTGTCCCACCATGATGATAGTCAACTAAACATCTGAACTGTAAGTACACCCCAATAAAATGTTTTCTTTCTAAGAGTTGCTATGGTCATGGTGTCTCTTCAAACCATTGAAAAAGCCCTAATATAAAAATTGGAACCAGGGACTGGGGTGTTGTTGTGATGGGCCTGACCATGCTTTTGTTTGGAGGAATTTGGAGTTTGGTACTCTCACTTATGAAAGCAGTGGAATGCTTCAAGTGCTGCTTAATGGACCATGCTAGTAGGAGCATAGAAGACAGTGGTGCTGACTGTGAATTGAACTCTGGGGTGTTCACTCGATAGATTTCAGAGAAGAATTTTAGTATGTTGCTTAGAGATTGTCCTTGTTATATTTTGGTGGAAATATCACAATATTTGGAGGAAAGTAACTGCCTTTTGCCCTTGTCCAAAGAGTCTTCTGGGGGCTAAAGTGAAGAGTTTTAGATAAATTCTCTTGGCAGAGGAAATCTGAAAACAACCTAGTATAGATGTTGTCATGTGGTTTTTAGTGGTAACTCTAATGAAGATTTATAAAGAAAAGGAGCAAGCTGAGCAGAATAAAATACAAAATGAAAAATTTGAGGGAAAAGGGAACACCAAAAAATGGAATAGAGCTAAATTCTGGGTTCAAAGAGATAAATGGATTAAGGAATGGGTTAAAGGGAGTGGTGATCTCAGGACAAGATCCCACCCAGATAAGTTTCCATCTTGTGGAAAGAAACTAAAGAAAAACTTAGAGCTGGGGATGGTGGAGCACACCTTTAATCCAAGCACGGGGAAGGCAGAGGTTAGCAGATATCTATGTCTGAGGCCAGCCTAGTCTACATAGCAAGTTTCAGGACAGCCAAGCTTAGGCGGTGAGGGACAGAAAACTGGTAAAGGTTTAATCTGATGAGGAGGACATGATCCAGCCCCTAGCAAGCAGAAGAACTTTGCAGCTTCAGTCAAGTGGTTCTGGCTTGAGAATTAAGGATAGAGGAAATGGGTTATGGAATTTATCTCCACACCTAAAGCATATAAAGTCAGGCATATATCAGGGGTGTCCCTGAATGGAGGCCTGGAGAGGCCATTGTATGATGCTATGAAGTTGAAGCCTGGATTGCCTTGGAAAGCCTAAGGAGTTAGAGATGCCAGAATCATGGGGTACCTGCTAAGGAGAGCTGTTAACAAAGGTGGAACCAGTCCAAGAGGAAGAAGTGTGTTTGCAGTCAACAAAGATGAAAGGAGCTGGAGATCTGATGAGCACTTTGACATCAGACATGGAGCTGCAGAGTTTAGAGTTAGCCCAGCTGGTGTTTGGTCTTGCTTTGGTCCAGTATTTTCTCGCTATCCTCCCATCCCTGTATTTTGGAAAGGTAATGTATCTCCTATGTTGTTATACATTGGTTTTTTAATTCTTATTTTTACAAGGGGATTATAGCTAAGAGATTGTCACGTGTCTCAGAAGAGACTTTGGACTTTGAAACAAGTATAAGGCTGTTATAGACTATAGGGACTTTTGAAGTTGAATTGAATGCATTTTTTGTATTATGATATGGCTATAAGCCTTTGGGAGCCAGGGAGTGGAATATAGTGGTTTGAAAGAAAATAGCCCCTAAAGAGAATAGAACTATTAAAAGGTGTATTTGGGGAATCAATACATGTATGAGTGGGGTTGGATTCCATACATGCACATTTTTATTCCTGGCTACCACACTGATAGTCAAATGACGTCATCTTTAACTGACTATCAATGGTAACCTTTAAGTGGGGAAAGGTTATCAAAGATAAGAAAGGCAGAGTGGCTGGTCCATTCTCACAAAGTCAGTCATGGTAACCCAGGAACATCATTCTTAGAATATCCTAGTTCTAACATTGAAAATTTTATGTCTAAAAAGTCCCTAGCAGCCCAGGGCAGCAGCCTCTGCAGGAACATGTCTGAGACAGGGACACCCATAGAAGCAGGCCCAAAGCAATGACCTCCATGGGACCAGGCACAAGCCAGTGACCTCCACCAAAGCAGGTATGAGGGAGTGACCTCTGAGGGAACAGGCCTGAGCCAGCAACCTCTGTGGGAACGGACCTGTGGCAGCAACCTCCATGGGAGCAGGGCTGAGTGAGCAACCTTCACAAGACCAGGCCCAAGGCAGCAACTTTGTGGGACCAGGCCCAGGCCAGCGACCTCTGCCAGAGCAGGCCCAAGCCAGTGGCCTTTGTCAGACCAGGCCCAAGTCAGTGACCTCCGTGGAAGCAAGCCCAAACCAACTACCTCCATGGGACCAGGCCCGAGTCAGTGACCTCTGCTGAAGCAGGCCCAAACAAGCAACCTCTATGGGAGCAGGCAAGACCAACCTCTAGGATTGCAGATCAACCTCTGGGAGTGCCAAGCAATCCCCAGGAACACCAAGTAACCTCTGCCTTGACTGGAACTTTGGCCCCACTCCACCACAAGGAACAACCATCTGAGACTTGGATCCACTGGCACCTGGAAGAGTGAACACCAGAGACAATCCTAACTATACCAACCAGAGGAAAAGATAAGTAGACAAAGTAAGAACACAATCAACACACAAAGAGCAACATGATACCAACAAAAACTAGTGGCCCTACAACAGCAAAACTTAAACACCCCAATATAGAGGAAGCAGAAGAAAATAACCTAAAAAAATACCTTTAGAAGAATGTGTGAGGCCATTAATCAGAAAATTAAAGATTCTCTCAAAGAAATAAAGGAAAAGACAAACAAAAAATTGAAAGAAATCAACAAATCCCTTAAAGAAAACCAAGAAAAAGTAATCAAACAGATGAAAGAAATTATTCAAGACTTGAAAACCAAAATAGAAACAATAAAGAAAACACAAACCAAAGGAATTCTGGAAACAGAAAATATGGGAAAATGATCAGGAACCACAAATGCAAGCATAAACAGCAGAATACAAGAGATGGAAGAGAGAATCTCAAGTGTTGAAGATACAATAAAGAAAACATTAACTCTAATAAAAGCTTAACACAAAATATCCAGGAAATATGGGACACCGTGAAAAGATCAAACCTAAGACTAATAGGGATAGAAGGAGGAAAAGTCCAACTCAAAACACAGAAAATATATCCAACAAAATTGTAGAAGAAAACGTTCCCAACCTAAAGAAAGATATAAAGGCACAAGAAGCTTATAGAGCACCAAATAGACTGGACCAAAACAAAAAAGTGCCCTTGCCACATAATAATCAAAGCACTAACCATACAGAATAAAGAGATAATATTAAGAGCTGCAAAGAAAAAAGGCCAAATAACATATACAGACAGATCTATCAGAATTACACCTGACTTCTCAATGGAAACAATGAAAGCCAGAAAGTCCTGGTCAAGCGTGATGTAGACATTAAGAGACCACAGATGCCAGCCCAGACTACTACACCCAGGAAAACGTTCAGCCACCATAGATAAACAAAATAAGACATGACAGAACCATATTTAACCAACACCTAGTCAGAAACCCAGCCCTACACAAAGTACTAGAAGGAAAACTCTAACCCAAGGAAGTTGGCTACATCCACAAAAACACAGACAACAGTTGATCTCACAGCAGCAAATCCCAAAAAGGGAAACACACACACAATAAAATCACCAACAATGGAAACTAAAAAAACAGGAACTAGCAATCACTGGTCATTAATATCCCTTAATGTAAATGGACTCAACTCACCTATAAAAAGACACAGGCTACTAGATTGGATATGAAAACAGAATTCATCCTTCTGCTGCATACAAGAAACACACCTCAACCTCAAAGACAGACATAATCTCAGAGTAAAGGGTTGGGGAAAAAATTTCCAATCAAATGGACCTAAGACACAAACTAGTGGTAGTTATCCTAATATCTAACAAAATAGACTTCAAACTAAAAATCAATCAAAAGAGACAAAGGAGGACATTTCATATTAGTCCCAGGAAAAATCCACCATGGGGAAACCTCGATACTAAACATCTATGCCCCAAATACAAGGGCACCCTCATAAGTGAAAGGAACGCTACCGAAACTTAAAACATGCACTAAACCACACACACTAATAGTAGGAGACTTCAACACCACCGTCTCACCACTGGACAGGTCTGCCAGACAGAAACTTAGCAGAGAAATAAGGGAACTAACAGATGTTATGACTCAAATGGACTTAACTGACATCTGTAGAACATTCCATCCAAACATAAAAGAATATACCTTCTCCTCAGCACCTCATTGAACCTTCTCAAAAATTGGCCACATACTAGGTAACAAAGCGAACATCAATAGATACAAAAATATTGGAATAACACCATGCATCTTATTAGATCACCATGAATTAAAACTAGAGTTCAACAGCAACACTAATTTTAGAAAGCCCACAAACACATGGAAATTGAGCAATGTTCACATGAATCACCAATGGGTCAAGGAAGAAATTAAAGACTTCCTAAAATTCAACAAAAATGACCACACAACATACCCGAATTTATGGGACACAATAAAAGCTGTGTTAAGAGGAAAGTTCATAGCACTAAATGCCTACATAAAGATGCTGGAAAAACCCCACACTAGTGAGTTAACAGAACACCTGAAAACTCTAGAACAAAAAGAAATAAACTCACCCAGGAGGACTAGAAGGGAGAAAATAATCAAATTGAGAGCTGAAATCAACAAAATAGAAACAAAGAAAATAATACAAAGAATCAATGAGACCAAGAGTCCATATCAAGAAAATAGACAAACCTTTATCCAAGCTAACCAAAAGGTAGATAGAGAATATCCAAATGAACAAAATCAGAAATGAAAAAGAAGGACATAGCAACAGACATGGAGGAAATCCAGAGAATCATCAGATCATATTTCAAAAACCTGTACTCCACAAAATTGGAAAACTTAAAAGAAATGGACAACTTTCTGGATAAATATAACTTACCAAAATTAAATCAAGACCAGATAAGCAAATTAAATAGACATATAACTGCTGAAGAAATAGAAACAGTCATCAAAAGTCTCCCAACAAAAGAAAGCCCAGGACCAAATGGTTTTAGCTCAGAATTCTACAAGATTTTCAAAGAAGAACTAATACCAATACTCCCCAAATTGTTCCATGTAATAGAAATAGAAAGAACACTGCCAAAATTTTTATGAGGCTACAATTACCCTGATACCCAAACCACACAAAGACATTACTAAGAAAGAGCATTACAGAACAATCTCACTCATGAACATTAATGCAAAAATATTCAATAAAATGCTGACAAACCGAATCAAAAACAACACAAAAAAAATCATCCACCATGCTCAAGTCGGATTCATCCCAGAGATGCAGGGATGGTTCAACTGAAAATCTGTCAGTATAATACACTATATAAACAAAATGAAAGAAAAAAAAAACATGATCCTCTCATTAGATGCTGAAAAAGTCTTAGACAAAATACAACATCCCTTCATGACAAAGGTCTTGGAGAGAGAAGGGATACAAACATAATAAAGGCAATAAATAGCAAGCCAATAGCCAACATAAAACTAAATGGAGAAAAACTCAAAGCAATCCAACTGAAATCAGGAACAAGACAAAGTGTTAGTATAAAAACATACAGGAAGATCAATGGAACCAAATCAAAGACTCAGATATCAATCTACACACCTACAAACACCTGACTTTTTTTTTTACTTATATGAAGAAGTCTTTTTCTTTTTTTCCTTTTTTATTTATTTATTAAAGATTTCTGTCTCTTCCCCACCGCCGCCTCCCCTTTCCCTCCCCCTCCCCCAATCAAGTCCCCCTCCCTCATCAGCCCAAAAAGCAAACAGGGATCACTGCCCTGTGGGAAGTCCAAGGACCACCCACCTCCATCCAGGTCTAGTAAGGTGAGCATCCAAACTGCCTAGGCTCCCACAAAGCCAGTACGTGCAGTAGGATCAAAAACCCATTGCCATTGTTCTTGAGTTCTCAGTAGTCCTCCTTGTCCGCTATGTTCAGCGAGATCAGTTTTAACCCAGGCTTTTTCAGACCCAGGCCAGCTGGCCTTGGTGAGTTCCTGATAGAACATCCCCATTGTCTCAGTGTGTGGGTGCAAACACCTGACTTTAAACAAAAACAAAAAATATAAAATGGAAAAAAGAAAGCATATTTAAGAAATGGTGCTAGCATAACTGGATATTAACATGTAGAAGAATGAGAATAGATCCATATTTATCGCCATGAACAAAACTCAAGTCCAAATGGATCAAAGACCTCAACAAAAAACTAACCACATGAACTTCAGAAAAGAGAAAGTGGGAAAGACACTTGAATACATTGGCACAGGAGACCATTTCCTAAATATAACCCCAGTAGCACAAACAGTGAGAGCAACAATTAATAAATGGGACCTCCTGAAACTGAGAAGCTTCTGTAAAGCAAAGGATATGGTCAACAAGACAAAACGGCAGCCTACAGAATGGGAAAAGATCTTCACCAACCGCACATCAGACAGAAGGCTGATCTCCAAAATATACAAAGAACTTAAGTGGTCATCAAAAGAACAAATAGTCCAATAAAAAAAAATGGGGTACAGACCTAAACAGAGAACTCTCAACAGAGGAATCTAAAATGGCTGAAAGACACTTAAGGAAATGCTCAATATTCTTAGACATCAGATAAATGCAAATCAAAACAACTCTGAGATTCTATCTTCACCTGTAAGAATGGCCAAGATCAAAAACTTTGATGACAGCTAATGCTGGAGATGTTGTGGGGAAAAGGGAACACTTCTGCATTGCTGGTGGGAATGCAAGCTGGTACAACTGCTTTGGATGTCAGTGTGGCGATTTCTCAGAAAATTAGGAAACAACCTACCTCAAGACCCAGCAATACCACTTTTGGATGTATAACCAAAGTATGCTCAATCGTACCACAAGGACATGTGCTCAACTATGTTCATACATAGCAGCATTGTTTGTCATAGCTGAATAAGAACAGAAGAATGAATAAGGAAAATGTGGTACATTTACACAATGGAGCACTACACAGCAGAAAGAAATAATGACATCTTGAAATTTGCAGGCAAATGGATGGATCTAGGAAACATCATATTGAGTGAGGTAACCCAGACCCAGGAAGACAAATATCATATGTACTCACTCATAAGTGGCTTTTAGACATAGAGCAAAGAAAAATCAGCCTACAATTCACAATCCCAGAGAACCTAGACAACAATGAGGACACTAAGAGAGACATACATGGATCTAATCTACATGGGAAGTAGAAAAAGACAAGGTTTCCTGAGTAATTTGGGAGCATGGGGACCACGGGAGAGGGCAAAAGAAAGAGAGGGAACAGAGAAAAATATATAGCTCAATTAAAACAAGAAAAATAAATAAAAGTTTTAAAAGTCTCTAGATTCCAGAAAAATCTGGATTGTTTCCTAACATAATTCTAGCACCCAAGTCACCTCCTTGTCTCCTTCCAGTTCTCAAATGGAGGCTCACCAGCACAGGTAGAAGATGCACACACCTATCCCCCATAGCCGCATCCACACCAGAGTCTGACTCCTCACATTTCCCAAAGCAGAATCACAGCCCACTCTGCACCGTGGGTGCTTCGGCATATTAGAAATGCTTTTTCCATAAGATGTGTGAAGTGTGGAATGGTGGATTTACATCGGCAACCTCACTGAAGTTAGAGAATCAATGGTCACATCTCTACACTTGACTGTGACTGTATTTCCAGAAAGCTTTAGGAGCAGGGAAGACCCCAAATGTGAGTGGCACCAGCTGTGAGCTAGAGTCCTGGAATGGGGGTAGGGGTTCTGAACACCAGGACTCATCCCTGCTTCCTGACTACAAAGGCAATGTGAATCAGCTGCTGTGCGCTCCTGATGCTCTAACTTCACAACGAGCCTGCCCTTCCTAAGTTCTTTGTCAGGTATTTCATCATAGCAATGAGAAAAATATGGGACGCTTCTGCAAAAGTACGATAATTGAGCAAAGACGCTGATATCGTTTAGGTTCCCTGCATGTCACTGAGAAGCAGCTTATTCTCCAACTCCATCCTAAGATCACATATGAATACATTTAGATGGGGAAATCTAGAATCGTATCAGGTCATGTCTGCCTTTGAGAGCTCTGCTTACTAATAAAATGATTAAACTCCTTCCATCTTCTTGAGTCTGTCTCGTTGTGATGGTTAAGAAACCACATTCTAAGGGGAGGCATTTCCAATTCAAAATTTTCTTTTAAAAAATGCCATTTATTAATTTTTTAACAATTTTATACATGTATACAGTTCATCTTGTTTGGGCTGTGCAGATGGCTCAGCCCATTAAAGGCCAGACTCACAACCAGAAGGACAACATATCTTGGTCATATATACCTCTCAGCCTCCTCCAAATACCCCCAGACACCACCTACACATCCTCTCCTTTCATGCCCTCGTTTTTCTTTTTCTTTTTTCTTTTTAACCCACTGAGTCCAGTTAAGCTGTCTGCTTGAATGTTGACTGGTTTTCCTGGTTTAATCTTGAGCAGGAAACCAAAAAACTGCTGTGAGTTCCAAGGTGCGATGCCCTCTCAGGTTCAAAGGACAGCTTTTCACAACGCTTCCACATCCTCTGGCTCTTTTGCGCTCTTTGTGCCTAGAGGAATTGATAAAGCTGTCCTACTTAGAAGCACCCAACAGTCCCTCGTTCACAGCATTTTGACCAATCATGTGCCCACATTAACTACCACCCACTGCAGAAAGATCTTTTCTAGCAAAGGCTGAAATCAGCAGAAACACATGGGTGTAGACACAAATATTAAGAGGTCAATTTGATGACATTTCCATTTAGCAAAGAAACAGTAGTAGGTTCTCACATAGAGCCTATGGCCTCTGCACTCATGAATTTTGACCAAGTTTACTGTACTTGGTATGAATCCCCTCCTGTTGGGCAGGCCTCAGATCTAATTAGGAAGCAGTTGGTGACTACCCCTAACTTTTATACCAATGAGCACATTTTGCCTAGCAAGTTGGTGTTGTAGTATTCATGGTTTACCAGTAGGTACAAGCAATGATGACTTTTATCCCCCCAGAAAGTGCCCATTTTGGGTACTATGAAAGCTAACCTAATGGAGGAAGTCTTCAGATTGGTTTCCAGCTTGATTTCTGCAACTAAGCACGTTGTGTCTTCAACAATAGTATTACTAGATAGTTCAGGTAGGCAAACAAAAGCAATATTCTGTGCTGTTTGGTGGGCTCTGAGCCTCCCTGACTAAGAATTTGTAAGATGGTATCCCATGTTCAGCACTGAGATGCTCATTTAACCACCCATATTGTCCAATGGAAACATTGTCCACCCATACAGGGCATCTTTGCAAACTTCTTTTCTTTTCATTACATATCTGTGGTGGTTTGAAAGAAGTGGCACTGTTAGGAGGTGTGGCTTTGTTGGAGCAGGTGTGGCCTTGTTGGAGAAAGTGTGTCACTTTCACGGTGGGCCTGGAGGTCTCCTTTGCTCAAGCTATGCCCAGTATGACACACAGTTGCTTCTGCTACCTACAGATCAAGATATAGAACTCTCAGCTCCTTCTCTAGCACCATGTCTGCCTCCACATCCCACTGTGGTGATGATGGACTAAACCTCTGAAACTGTAAGCCAGCCCCAGTTAAATGTTTTCCTTTTTAAGAGTTGCCATGGTCAGGGTATCTCTTCATGGCAATAGTAACCCTCACTAAGACAATAGTTTAAGTATTTTTACAAGAGTTTTTTGTTAGTATTACATTGTATGCGCATGAGCTATGTGTGTGCACCATGATGCTCTAATGGAGTTTAGAAAACAGCCTGTGGAAGCCAGACTCTCCTTCCACCATGTGGATCCCAGAGTTTAAACCTAGGCCATCTGGCTTCAGGGAGAGGTGCCTACATCCGATGATCCATCTTGCTGCCCCTCTAAGGATTTTTCAAATATCCTTAGTTTTGACAAAATAGTGTCTTGACCCCCTCCTTTCCCCTGAATGCCCATCCCTGCTTAAACCTCTCACCGCCAGTACCCTCTTCTCCTCTGCTTTCATACCACTGGTCTTCCACTGACCTCTTAGCCCTGAAGTCCTGGTCAAACTTCTATACCTAGTCCGTCTGAAAACAGTCAGAATCGATGGGAATTTGGCAAGGAGGACTTTCCCCCTCCCTAAAAATTCTGGGGCTCTCTGTCACCGATCTGACTTTACAACAGAGCTTTCAATGTGAGAATTTGTCCTCCTGTGTTTCCATGGTTCCCGGGAGGGGATGGCAAAGCTCTTCCAGTGTCAGAGCCATCCTCACAGCCTTCCACGGTGTCTAAGACCTCAGAGCCAAGATCACGTGAGCCCTGGTGTGACACCTCAGGACTTAGAAAATATATTTCATTTGGTCAAACAGTCTTTTAGATCTGGGAGTTTCTGCGTGATTCAAATTGTTTCAAATGGACTAAAATAGCTGGGTTTTATTTATTTATTTGTTGCTGTATTAACTGGAGATTCAGATACCTTCTAAATCCACCATTACAAGCTTCAAAATATGTAACTAACACTACCCAAAAAGTTGGTAGAATCAATTTTTTTTAAAGCAGGAAGAAACCCTTAAATCATCCCTTTGCATCAGCTGCACCGTCGCCAGGCAAATATGCTATAGAACTTCACAGAAATACGATTTGATCTGAGAACATCTGTAGCCGTCTGGAACATATTTTCCCCAGGACTTCACTTCGAGCTCTCTCTATACATATCAGATGTTCTCCACAGAATCTGTGACATGTCTTAGGATTCTTGAATTCACATCAGTTACGCCTCTGTCTTGAATGGTGCCAATCTGAGTTGAAACCCTGCCAACCTTCTTAGCGCCGCCACCAGCAGACTTAATTAATCTGCGGGCCTTGTGCATAGACAGATTAAAATCAGGATGTGCATATACACACGGACTTTCTGCTTCCCTAGAGACTAGCTTCGGTTTCCAGAGACTCGAGCCGCATCTCAGCAAGTGACACCCTGAGAGCCCCGTGTCCCTGTTCGCATTGCTGCCACGCATGCTACTTGTCTCACGGTGGCTGACAGGGTCCTTCACCAGTGGCCTTTAGTCCTTTAATCATGCAAAATTAAAATACTTCAGCACAACTTGTCCTGCCCGCGTGTATTTTTGATTATAAATTGGAAGAGCAGCGATGTGATTAATAGCCCTTACTAAACGGGAAGTCTTCCTCTCTTACACTGGTCTCTGTCACAAATGTTCAGCGAATTACATCTGAAGTATACATCATAAGAAAGGAACCTACCTAATTAATTTTGATGAAATTATTTCGGAGATACACAAAGATATACATTCAAGGATATTCTTCAAGTGACTTAGAAATTCTAAAGCTTTAGAAAGAATTGTGCGATAGGGGACCATTATAAGAGTCTTAAAAAGAGCGTTCTCTTTTAAAAAATTAATGTGCCGAAAGTATTTTTACTTTCATGAAAAAAAATTACTATTAAGTGATCAAAAAAGAAATTTTAAAAGCCATATCACACCCTAATAGAATTCTGTTCGTGTTTTTTAAATTATGAATATTGATATCACGTGGAAATAAATGCGGCAAGACAGGCCAAATGGTGCAGGCCGCTGTGGTGGGTTGTGGGTAAACTGCATTTTTTAGTTCTTGTTTGTAACACTTCCAAACTGTGACCTATAATCCCAAAACAGAAAGAGGTAGCCCAAGGTGGAAGCAAAGGACAGTGGACTCACGCATCAGGTGACCCCCAGAGACAGAATGCTCAGGAGGACCTGAGAATCTGCACCCACATCCGGGAATGCTGATGCTGTTTCTTGAGAGAACGCCCCTTTCGCAGCTCCACTGGAGGGTTTTTGACCCGGCCCCGTTCTCTGGTCCTCTGTAAATGAGTGTTCATGCCTGTGCGTGTGTGTCTGTGGCCCCTTTTCTTTCCACCGTACGCCCTTTTTCTTCCAAACAGCAAGCCCCTGGTGCATGTTTATCAAAGAAACTAGGAGCGAGATGTTGAGGCAAAGAGGGGATCAGAGGAATACTGTGGTAGCCGCTGTTCCTTCTCGGGTAATCCACACGTGGGCCAGCATCTGAGCAGAGCCTGGAGATCTGCATTCACTAGCTCTCCCAGAGTTCTGTTGAGGCAGCAAGAGGAAGAGGAGGTGTCTTTGGCTTGTTTGGGGAAGGCTTCGCGTGAGACAGGGTGTTCCTGGGACAAATGGAAAGGCGTTTTCTAAGATCTGTAACGTGGTATCACCTTTTACCCCTAACAACCAGGATGCATCGTGCCTCCAGCTAGCATAGAAAAGGAGAGCAGGGATTTGAGGTTGACAGGGCTTTATAAAGGTCCAGAGAGCTAGGAATCAAGGACGGTGGCGGAAATGTCCCTTTCTAAGGGATCTGGGACAGGAACACATGGCCTTCATCCCAGACACCCTCATGCAATCCTCAAAGACAGAGATTCTTAAAAGAAATTCAGTAAAGAAAATGAACTGTCTGTTTCCACTTCCCAAGAGACTTTCCAGCCAGCAACAAGATGGAGGCCAAGAGGGAGCAGGCCGAGGGAGGTCTGGTGGGACTGAGCTTCCCACACGCTACTGTTCCAGCTGTACCAGGCTTGGCCTCCAGCGGCGGCGTCTTATAAAAGTCCACAACACTTTCCTCTTCTCACCAAGGCACAAGGCCCTCCGCGAAGCCGGAACTAATTCTTATGACAAGTTACAAAACCGCTGGCGAAAATGTTGACAATGCTGACACCTCGCACAGAGGGAGAACTCACAGGAGGTCTGTGACCAAGCTCCCTTGCTCAGTTGGCTATCCTGGTAGATCCCAGAGCCGACAAGGAAGTCGCAAAGGCTGCGTCTTCACTGGCACAACTCAAGATCCTGACAGCTGCCTCCGCATAGCTGGTCAACATTTTCAAAGAATTCCACTCATTTAAATAAGAAGCCTGAGGACTGGACTCTGTTAAAAGTACTATAGTCTGCGGGGCAGTGGTGGCTCACGCCTTTCATCCTAGCACTCGGAAATGCAGAGACAGGCAGATCTTTTTGACTTTGAGACCAGCCTGGTCTACAAAGGCAAGTTCCAGGATAACCAGGACTGTTATACAGACAAACCCTATCTGGATAAACCCGGAGGGGTGGGGGGAGTATTTTGGTCTATATGCTACTTTATCAAAGCCAGGAAGCCCTGAAATGGTTTAGTTCATGACTCTAAATCAGAAAAGGGGGTGGAGAGAGGAGCAGAGGGAGAGAGAATCATAGGAAGTTAAATTGAGCCTTCAAAGCTGAGACATGAGCAGGTGCAATGTAGGGGTGGCACAGAGCCACAACACATCTCTCTGAAGGAACTGGAAGGTGCATTTTGCTACATAGGAAAGCCTTGAGAGCCTTGGGGGATAAAGGGCTAGAAGGCTAGAAGAGCACCCATCATCCCCTGGTTTCTGGACAGTCCCCATCATCCCTGGCGGCTGGAAGGTCTCCGTTGCCCCTGGTTGCTGGGTGCAACCCTCTTATCAGCTTAAATATGAGTAGAGATTATTTGACAACATAGTCCGTATACACGGCAGGATAATCAGGTCTGGCTCCTAAACCCAAGCCAGATACCTCAGAGGACCACGGAAGTGACAGTGGTTCCAAAGAGATTCCTGAGGTCCCACAGATAAACTGAGCACCTGAGAGTTGAGTCATTAGCCTTAATAAGCTCTCCCTCCCATCTGCAGATGGACAAGACATGGGGCACACAGTAGGACTCTCAGAAGAGGGCTCCTGCTGGCATCACAGGGTCCATGTCCAGTTTAAACTAGACAGTGTTCAGTTTCTAGTTCAGATCTCTAAACTACCAAAGAATCAGAGATAGGCAGGGCTTTCCAATTTCTTTACTTCCTCAACATAATGTCAACAGCCAACAGGGTTTGGGCACATAAATCCCCATGGCAACCGGAACCTCAAAGCCTTTGGTAGGCCTCCACTCAGAAACATCTTTAGGGCTATAGGAAAACATTACTTTCCAAGAGCCCTCGAATTGTTTCTAAGGGATCACCCAGATGCTCTGCAAACTGCCACTTCAGCCAGTCTGCCTCTGTAGGAGCTCCTTTCCTGACCTTCGACCTCAGTCTAGACCTGCAGACACCTGGAATCAACATTCAAAATGTATCTTCCCTTTTTCAGAGCCTTTAATCATCAAGAGAGAGACAGAAAGACATCTGCATTTCCCTCAGACTTCAAGAGCCCCTAGGAGGGTGACCAGATATTACAAGTTACTATGGCCTCAATAAAAGAGAACAGTGTTTGGCTCCCCTGAATGAAGGTATTTATTACCATAACGCCCAACTCTAAGAAGTTTAATGCAATTTTATTTTGAGTTATCTAAAGATGGGGGTCAGGATTTCCCTGACCAGCAGAAAATCTTTCATGTGATCATTGCAGACCTAGGATCACTCTGTTTCACAGTTTTGCCCTCTCTGGGGTTTATGGGCTCTCCTGACTTCAGCCTTGTTCAGTGAGCTTATGGAACTGTTTTTAAATGCCTATAGTGCGGACAGGTGGCTCAGTCAGTAAAGTACTTGCTGTGGAAGTATGAGGGACTCACTTCAGACCTCTAGCACCCACATAAAAAAAATAGGTAAGGGGACATGCACCCAGAATCCTAGCAATAGGAAGGCAGAGGCAGGAGGCTCCCCAGGGCTCACTGGCTAGTTAGCCTTGGCAAATCAGTAAGTTCCAGCTTCAGGGAGAAACCCTGTCTCAAAAACTTATGTTGATGAGTGGTTGACAAAGACACCCTGTGTGGACTCTGACCTCAGCAGGCATGCACACGTGTCCACATCCCAGCATATACATGTACACATTCACGAGCATATTCTCTGCCCACACAGGAATATCTGTGGCTACCAACTTGTGAAGAAGAAAGTTTTATGTGGGCTCACCCCTTTAGAGGAATAAGTCCATAATTTATTGGCTCCCTTTGAGGCCTGGAGTGACAGAGCACAGCTCCACCTTGTAGCCAGTAAATAAAGGGAGAGTGAGAAGAAATTTCCACCACGCCCTCCAGGATGCTCCCTCAATGACCTGAAGACCTTCAACTAGGTCCCACAAAGGTTTCATTGCTTCCCAGTATTGTCTCCTTGGAAACCAAATCTTTGGGGAACATTTAAGACTCAAACGATAGCATGCTACATAGTTCATTACTGAAGGAAGTCAGGACAAGAACTCAAGCAGGGCAGGAACCTGGAGGGAGGAGACAATGCAGAGGCCATGGAGGAGTGCTGCTTACTGGCTTGGTCTCCGTGGCTTGTTCAGCTTGCTTTCTTATAGAACACAGGACCACCAGCCCAGGGGCAGCCCTACCCACAATAGGTGGGGACCTCCCATATCAATCACTAAGTAAGAAAGTACCATTCAGACTTGCCCACAGCATGATCTTAAGGAGGAATTTTCTCAGTTGAGGTTCCCTCTTCTCAGATGACTATGGTTTGGGTCAAGTTGACACACAACGAGGGAACACAGTTGGTACCATGCTGTTACAGGCTCTAGCATCTGGCAAATAGAAGATGTAAGTTTCTCAGCAACAGAACTGAGGGGTATGTCTAGTCTGCTTGGGGAAAGCCTCCTTTTCCCTTTTTCTTGTCATGACCATTAACCCTCCTTTCCACTCGCTCTAGAGAATAAACTACATTGTTGTTCTGCCCGTAAACCATTTCATGATCTATAAGTTCATCTAAGTTTCTCAAGGATACAGTCCCACCAGGGCATCTTGGGGCATGCATTTGAGTGGAAGCATAATATAAGAAGAAGAAAAAGAGGAAAAGAGCAAAGCCCAAAGAGGCATTCTTGGGTGTAACTGACCACCGCTGACCTCCATGCTCTGGTGTAACTGACCACCGCTGACCTCCATGCTCTGGTGTGACTGACCACCGCTGACTACCACACTCATGTGTAACTGACCAGCACTGACTTCCCTGCTCGGGTGTGACTGACCATCACTGACTTACACACTTGGGTGTAACTGACCACCGCTGACCTCTGTGCTTGGGTGTGACTGGCCATCACTGACCTCCATGCTCGGGTGTGACTGACCACCGCTGACTTCCATGCTTGGTTGTGACTAACCACAGCTGACTTCCACGCTCGGGTTTGACTGACCACTGCTGACCTCCATACTCGGGTGTGACTGACCATGCTGACTTTCTGTGCTCAGGCATAACTGGCCACCACTGATGCCCATGCTCGGGTGTGACTGACCACCACTGACCTCCCCGCACAGCCAGCAAGATACACACTTCTTCACACTTTCAAGTTCACGTCGGAGAAACATGGCCTCTGAGCTGCAGCCACACTTGCCCTGGACACAAAGAACAGCGTCTGAGGCTGAAAAGCATGGCTCTCATGCTGGTGCTCACCGGACCTTCCCAAGAACAGGACTGGCACCTTCAGGTGGTCAGATTTCCTTTCCAGAAGCAAATGACTATCAACCAAATAAAAATACTAGTAAAAATAAACCTTCATTGTAGCTAGGAAAACATGAATAGTTAGGAAGTCAAGAAATTTCTGTCCACAAACGAACTGCCACTCTGCATCAAAAATAAACCTTCTAATTCTAAACTTCTAATTGTACAGAATGCTTCTCGATGGTTCTTCTTCATAACACAGTCAACAGAGGTACAAACACAAAGGAGATGAAGACAGAGGTTTTCCAGAAACCAAGAGCATTTCATGGAAAATAGACCTGGAAGCAACTTTGGATATAAGTAGGTAGATGGCTGTACCATCTCCTAGAAAGATGGATTAAGGCAACAAGCTAAGAACTGTTGTTAATTCTACATGTTCCTTAATTTAGTTTGAATAACTCAAAGCTGCACAGCAACCTCCTTGAAAATAATCTGTAATTCAATGTCAGTAACTCAGACCGGTTCCCACTTCAGTTAGTCCAAATGACAGAGACTTTGTCACTTACAGGACTTTCCCATCAGACATCTCTCTGGTTGGATCTCGTGTAAACACCGAGAGGAATAGCTTATCAAATGTTTAACCATTATCTATGAGCAAGGAAAGCCATTAAAAGAATGAACCTTTAGTGAATTAAAATGATTTTCTAGAAAACTGAAAGGAAATTGAATCCTAGAACAAATTTTCTTAGAAATAATATTTAATAAAGACATTTTTTCCACTAGGTCTGTAAAAATTAAACCAGTTAAGAGAGGAAATAGATGTTTCTGTATTATAAGCAGTTCTATTTATTAAGACAATCATTAACCATGAAAGAATCAAAAGACTGTGCTTAATGTCTGGGGAGATGCCTTGTGAAGCCAAAGGAATATCGGCATCTTCCCTGAGTCACCCGACAAGAAGGAGGGAATTGCACTCAGAGACTACCCACAGAGGGACAGAAAGACAGAAAGACAAGACAGCAACCAAGTTGAGGCACAGCTTACTGAGTTGGCAATGGCTTCTCCTCCCCTCTCATCTGTCACCAGAATCACCAACTGTCCCTTGGGTTTAAGTAGCTTCATACAGTCCCGATCTTTGGAGGAGCTTGTGCAATCAACTATCCTGGGCTGAGCCACCCTGGCCAGCAGGCATTATATCGGGTTACAAAGCCTAAAGAACATGCTTGTTCTTCACCCAGATCCTTGTTTCAGCACCTGGTAGCGCTAACAAGTTCAGTTTTGAGACTCCTGATACAATTTTAAACGCCAGGTCACTGTTATCTTTGGTGATTCAGGAAACCAAGCTCTTTCTATCCCAAGATGAGCCATGAAAGGAAAAGGAGGAGCTTGTGGAGGAGGCGCAGTAAGCTTCTGACCATGACTTCAAGGGGCACCCATCCTTTACACACCCTCCACCTGACAGAACTCAGGGATGTGGTTCACTTAGACACACAGAGAGCTGGGAAACATAGCTTTGCTCTCTGCAGACCTGTTTGTTGGTGGATTCTAGCCATTTCTACTGCCCAGACTCTGCCCATAAATCCAGATGACACTGGTTCATCTCTTCTGCTCATCAGACAATGACAAGGACTGAACAGTAAGGGACACATTGCCCTTGAGTAATCACAGCCTATTGTGAAAGAAGAACAGATACATTAATAAGTCTGATAGCACATGATCCATATTGTCACTGAGTGCCAGAAGAATCCAGAAAAGAACGAGTCCAGGGAAGCTCTGGGTATATTTAAATAGGGTCTTGAAAGAGAGTGGTCAGAGGCTAAGATCTTTCCAACACTATCTGCACTGTTATGAGGGTCTTTCATGGCTTAGCTTAGTCAATACATGAACAAAAATACAAGGGCAACAACTATAGGAGGTGGGCCTCTCACCAAAGCAGCTAGACTAAAAAACTGAGGCCCCAAGAGGGAAGTCATCCTCAGTTTTCTGCTAGCAAGAGAGGCAAGAGTTGGTCTCAGGCAACCCCGGCCTCCCTGAAATGCTGGCTCTGTGCTGAGGCTGTGGAAGCTCATCAGAGACCAAGGACAGATCCCCCTCTCCCAGGATGGCTCTGTGCTTGCATTTTGCAGCAAGGACACAGAAGGGAGTTTGGAAGTCTGGACCAGTATATCCTGGCTGCATACTTGGTCCTGACCACATGTGCCATGCTACAAATGTCATGGTTCCATAACCAGGCCACCAATTCAAGGCTGGAAGGGCATTAGGGCATGAGGAAGCTGGAGCCAAGTTGAGCAAGTAAATCATAGAGAGCCATCATCTTACGAGGGTCAACATGTGGCCGTCTAAGCTGAAGTGGACATCCAGCCTGTGGCTGCTTTCTGATCAAGTCTGGGATTCTTCTTCATCTGTGCATACTGTCCCATTGACTTTCTGAGGCTACAATAAAACACAGACCCAAATCAACCTGGGAAGGAAGGGGTTTATTTGGCTTCCACATCCCAACCAAAGTCCATCACGGAAGGAAGGCAGGAAACTGGAGGCAGGAACTGGTGCAGAAGTGATGGAGGGACACTGCTTACCAGCTTGCTCCCCCTAGCTTGCTCAGCTATTTTTCTTATACAGCCCAGGCCCACCCACCCAGGCATGACACCTCCCCCAGTAAGCTGGACCAAACCACATAAATCAACAATCAAGGAAACATCCCATGAATACACAAGCCCAAAGAGCAGGTTAATGGAAGCAATTCGTCAACCAAGGACCCCTCTTCTCAGTGGCAATATTGTATGCCAAACTGGAAATGAACTGATCAGTTCATACACTAACTTTCCCTGTGCTGTAACAGTTCCTCCCTCATTACTCAAGCACGCCTACACTGTCCGGTGAGGCGGGGCCGTGTGACTAGTCACAGCTAATAGGAAATGGACAGAATTATTTGTGATTTTCTGGGACATAATACCTAGAGCTAACCTTTAGCCACTTGCCTCGATAACACCGGAAGCCCCCTGCTGAGATGGCAGTGTAATAAGAAAGAGAGAGGAGACTTTCCAGAGAATTGCTTGACCCGCACAGGACTTGGGCAGGCAAGCCCTCTCTTCCTCTCACCTGGAGATTTCTGGACTCGGAACCCATTATGGGTATATACCACACTTGATTGGCAGTCCTTGACGATCCCAGGTTTTGTGAGCTTATTAGTATTCACATTTTGATTACATTTCGAGAGGCAGCTATGACTGCCACCCCGAATGGCATCACCTAAGACTGTGTCATAACAGCCGCAGAGCCTAGCCCATCTCCTAACACATCCTCCCGCTCTAAGTGGACACCTAACCAGATGAACGGTTCCGTAATGAGCTTTGACAGCCCTGGCTGGGTGAAGTGTTGATTGGGGTGTCTGTGCATGGCCTGCTCATGCAGGCGGTCTAACCAGTCACCTTCTGAACCTCCGGGCTCACCCTGCCCTCCACTCAACACACTCAGGAGATTAGCAAGTTCCAAGCCAACATCTCTCCAACAGGCTGCCTGCAGCTCAAGTGTGCGTCCAAATTATGAGAAAGCTACACTCAGGATCTGCTGGGTATAAGTTCAGCCAGCCTTAGAGGACAGCGTCCTTTAGGAAATTCTAACTTGTGTACTCATTCCTTACAGAGAGATGGATGAACAGCTGTAATTACAGCTACAATGTGATGACTGTGACTTTTATTTTTTTTATTTATTTAATTATTAAAGATTTCTGCCTCCTCCCCGCCACCGCCTCCCATTTCCCTCCCCTTCCCCCAATCAAGTCCCCCTCCCTCGTCGTCAGCCTAAAGAGCAATCAGGGTTCCCTGCCCTATGGGAAGTCCAAGGACCACCCACCTCCATCCAGGTCTAGTAAGGTGAGCATCCAAACTGCCTAGGCTCCCACAAAGCCAGTACGTGCAGTAGGATCAAAAACCCATTGCCATTGTTCTTGAGTTCTCTGTTGACTGTGACTTTTAAAGAAAACATGTATCAAAGTGCTCTCTGTGCGTGTATGTGTGTATGTGTGTGTGTATGTGCTCACAAGCGTACACTCACAAATGCATCACAGCACACGTGAGGACAACAACCTTCAGGAGTTGCTCTGGGTTCTTCAGAATCAGAATTCGGCCATCCAGCTTTCGTGGTGAGTACTTTCACCTCCTGGGACATGACTCCAGTCCAATAATATTGTCTTTAATTTCTAGGACCAGTCAGACCATCAGACACCAATCACAAGGAGACAGGAAAATATGTTCCTCTTCATTATGCTCAGGTGGAACCACACTCAAAAGCAAAGCTCAGAAATTGTCTGATTGCCTAGACAAGCATGGAGTTACTTAATGTGTTAAGGAATAGCATTTCTGAAAAATTGTTACAGTAACCCTCACTTAGCTAATGAGAAATCCCTGAGTACAAGAGATGGCTATTATCCAAGCCAGGCACACTGCAATCCCCTCACCCCTCCTCACCCTGCTTTAGAACTTCTCTCTAAAACATCTAGAGGGTTGCATACAAATCACCATGTAGTTGTTTATACATTATACATCTTCTAAGAATTATATTTTTACCCAAAACAATTACAGCATTTACCTATAATCACTACTATTTATAATTATGTAGCCATAAATACACTAATGACTTAAGGGTTTGCTCTCCTCAGCTTTATTCTACTGCCTTCCCATTCTGATCATTTACTCTAGTGCATATCAACCCTTTACACTTGCAACCTGTCTTCCATCCCTTCCTTCAGCAGAAACACTTGAGGGAAACCTTCCCCGAGAGAATTGCCTACCAAAATGTTTTAAAATAATTTTTCCTACAAAGAACATAATTCTATTACTTTCACACATGAAAGACAGCTTGGTTGGGTATAAAATTCTTTTTTTTTAGGAGTTAAACTCTATAGCTAATGTTTTTGTGTAGTTATTATGGGGTAGGATGATTGAGGGCATTTTTATCTTTTTTCATTTGCTGAGTTGTCTTATCAAGCCCACACAGAATTATGTAATAATAAAAAGGAATAAAATCAACAGATTTACACTGAGTGAATATTAAACTCCCAGCACTTTGGCGGATAGTAAGAGGTATGCCAATAATCACTGTTGTCAAGGAATTCACGGTAAGCAATATTATTGGTATGAGTGAATGATTTTACCATACAAGTAATTTTATACTTAACAAAATACAGTATTGAAGCTTAATCTTATATTCCCCAAGGGAAAAAGGCAGCTGTATATCTATAAGAGCCAACAAGGTGACAGCATTGGATGCCCCCAGAACAATCCATGGTCTTTCTTCTCAAGACAAGATCTGAAATCTAATGGCCATGGGATCTTTTAACGACTAAGATATAGTTAAATTTCCCTTTAGGCTCCACAAACACATTACCTTTTTATTCAGAAGACCATAACTTCTTCCTCCACCAAATAAAAATAACTAAGGAAAAATGGGCTGTTTGTGGTGTCAGATAATGACACCTTTGTGAGGAGCTTTGTTCAGACAGCCTGGGTCCGACTCTAGGCACCTTACCACAGTCTGTCTGCTCATGCTCTGTGCAGCGGTCGGATTAATAATCACCAAAAGTAATAGGTATTTGAACAAGTTTAATAACAAAACCAGACTCACGAAACCAAGGTTCCAGCGGAGTAGCCGGCGGAGACAGGAGAGGAAGGGAAGGGGGGCGCGCAGCCTCTGCCCGCCCAATATATCAGTAAACATACGCCCGAGGGCAGCCCGCCCCCAAGGGGAGGGCTTATCCCTACAGCTCTGACACCAAACATTCGGCTTTTCCACACCAGAGGTTCCCTAACTCTCAGTTAGGTGACATTCCAGGAACAACTTGCCCTGGTAAAAGGGGAGGTACAATGAGAAAAAGACACACACGATGTCCTCCACAGTAGCCTCTGAACTGGCAGGAAGAGGGAGTGAGACTGAGGTGTTGACATGCCATTTCATACAGCTGCGGGGCTGATGGGTCCTGAGGGAAAGCGAGTAGACATTGGATCTGTACTAAACATCCCCTCCTGGGATCTAAAACCATGGGATCCATGGGAAGAAACGTACAATAAAGGGAGTGATAGTAAGATAGGAGTGATCGAAGGTAATTTCCAGATCTGACATTTAAAATAGAGGACGGGAAAATCCCCCGTGCAGCATGAAAGATGTGAGCCTTACTAATAGCCTGGTATAGAACATATCGATAATCGGGAATTGGCAAAAACTTCTTAACTAGAGATAAGAGTGTCTCTCAGCATGGCTCTTGAGGGTGGGGGTGATCAGTCTAAGTGCCATGGGCACACTGAGGCTAAGTAATAGAGCTGCACATACTTCCTGAGCTGGTAAAAAGGGGTTAGTCTCTGATGGATGGGCACACATGAGCCACCAGGTGCACTTGGTTATCAAAAGCCGAAAACCCCCATGAATAGCAGGTGCTGGAAGACAATAGAGAAATACAGGCATTGCTGAGAGAATTAGTAGGCTGGACATAGTGTTCAAGACCCAGTTCAAAGGGCACTAAAGAAAGGAAGAAGTTCAGCAGGGACTTTAGAGCCTGTGTGAGGTGTTAGCGACCGACGTTGCTAGGCCTCATGATGGGATATGATCTTCACAAGGTAGGAGAGGCTCTGGCTGATCTAATCGATGCAGACTGGAATGGAAATCAGATTCCCAAAGTGCAGTCAAGAGGTGATGGGAAAAGGAAAAGACAGACAGCGGAGATCTGTCTGGATCACTGGAAAACACACATACCTGAAGTTATGTCAAGCAGAGCTCTAAGGGGAGAAACTGACCAGGAGCCAAATTCAGCTTGGGAGCTTCTGAAAGGCTTTAAAGCTGCAGTAGTGTCTCATGGAGGGCACATAGGACAAGACAGCGTGAAGACTAAGCTTGAGCCAAGGATGGACAGTTACCCCATCCCTGCCCCCCTGAGGAACCTGAGCATGCTCTCCTCCTGAAAGAAAGGCACTGGGCATGAAGATGATTTGCCCAGCCTGCGTCCTCTCAGCACCAGATATGGTGGCTATTGCTTTGTTAAATGGATGTGTGTACTGTCAAACTGCTTTCTAAATCCTTATGTTTATACCAGTAGATTACTGCTGCCTTGAGCCTTGGTGGGACAAGGTTTTCCTGAATTAATGGTAATTACAACAGAGTCTCATGACTTATCAAAGTTCTGAGAATAAGAGTCTATTGAATGCTCAACCCTAAACAGGACATCTGCATCACCCTTCTAAGTCTCAGGAAATATCTAAGATGAGGTAGAGACAATGTAAGGTCCAGAGGAAGGGATGGAACGTAGGATGCTGTCCTCCAGTTATATAACATGACCATCTTCCTGAACTCTCGGTATCTGTGATAACTCACCCAAGATTTGGCCCATCAGGAGGGGCATAAAGGCAGTTCCATTTGACACAGCAGACCTTACCCTTCCCTGTGACCATATTACATTTAACCATTGCAGTAGGCTAGAGGCATTTTCTTCAGTAGGGTAATTGCCCGCAAGCTGCCCATTCTCCTGCAGATAACCCCTCATCTATGCCTTTGTAAGTGGCCACAGATAAACCCATCAGCCAACCAAGCAAGACCTTAATCTGTCATTAGTGCCCTATCTAGGATGGATAGATATGTGTTTACATATCCATTAGGACAAGGTGATACAATACCTTAACTGCTGGCTCATTTTATATCAACCTGACAGAAGCTAGAGTCATTGGAGAGGAAGGAGCCTCGAATGAGAAAATACCTCCATAAGATCAGGCTGTACCGAGGCCTGTGTGACATCTTCTTAATTAGTGATTGACTATGGTACATTTTTAGGTTTGTGAAATGTTTATATTGTGATATTGGCGCTAATGTGTCATCTTGGGGTGAACAAAAAGGGAAAGGTTGTGACTTGACAGTGACATGTGTCACGCTAACAAGGGGTCATCGTACTGGATAGTTTTATGTCAACTTGACACAAACTAAAATCAATTTGAAAGGAAGGAACCGCAATTGAAAAAAAGCCTCCATAAAATCAGGCAAGACTGTAGGGAATTTTTTAATTAATTATTGATGGGAGATGGCCCAGCCCGTTGTACATGGAGCCATCTGTGGGCTGGTGATACTGGCATCTATAAGAAAGCAGAGTCAAGCGGTGGTGGCACACACCTTTAACCCCAGCACTTGGGAGGCAGAGGCAAGCAGATCTCTGTGAGTTTGAGGCCAGCCTGGTCTACAGGCATACATGCAGGCAGAAAACTATATACCTAATAAGTTAATAAATATTTTTAAGGATAAAAAAACAGACTGAGCAAGCCATGATGAACAAGCCAGTAAGCAGCACTCCTTCATGGCCTCTGCATTGGCTCCCACCTCCAGATTCCTACCCTGCTTGAGTTCCTATCCTGATTTTATTTATTTATTTATTTATTTATTTAAGATTTCTGTCTCTTCCCCACTGCCGCCTCCCC
>NW_026067920.1:20226625-20231990 GCF_014885135.2 Alexandromys fortis
AAGATTTCTGCCTCCTCCCCTCCACCGCCTCCCATTTCCCTCCCCCTCCCCCAACCAAGTCCCCCTCCCTCATCAGCCTGAAGAGCAGTCAGGGTTCCCTGCCCTGTGGGAAGTCCAAGGACCTCCCACCTCCTTCCAGGTCTAGTAAGGTGAGCATCCAAATTGCCTAGGCTCCCCCAAAGCCAGTACATGCAGTAGGATCAAATCCCAGTGCCATTGTTCTTGACTTCTCAGCAGTCCTCATTGTCTGCTATGTTCAGTGAGTCTGGTTTTATCCCCTGCTTTTTCAGACCCAGTCCAGCTGGCCTTGGTGAGTTCCTGGTAGAACATCCCTATTGTCTCAGTGTGTGGGTGCACCCCTCGCGGTCCTGAGTTCCTTGCTTAATGATGAACAGTGTAATCCACTGTTCATCACTTACACTTAATGTGCAAGTGTAAGCCAAATAAACTCTGCTCCACAAGTTGTTTTGGTCGTTGTCTTTTACCACAGCAATAGAAACTCTAACTAGGACACTAACCTTCCAAGCCGCCTTGCCATTGAGCCTGGGGATTCAGAAGCATCCGCACTTGAGATTTGCTGTAGGGTGTCAGGTAATGCTTCCACAGTTTGGGAGGTAACTGGAGTGATGGCCCTTGGGGGAACGCATCTTCTTTCAACTTCATACGATAATTTATCCTCAACTGTTTGTCATTTTAAAGGGAAATGTTACCAACTAGGAACTGCTAATTTTCTTTCTTTCAGAGAATGACCCAAAGTCATATATGGCAATTTGAATGAGAATGGCCACCATAGGTTCCTATATTTGAATATTTGGTCCCTAGCTATTGGAACTCTTATGGGAAGGATAAGGAGGTGTGGCCTTGTTGGAGCAGATGTGTCCCTGGGGTGGGATTTGAGGTTTCAAAGACCAGTCCAGTCCAGTCTTGAGCTTGTGCTCTCTCCTCCACCCCCTTCTCTCTGTCTGTCTCTCTCTGTCTCTGTTTCTCTCTCTTCTCTGTCTCTTCTCTCTCTCTTTCTCTCTCTCCCCACCTCCTCTCTCCTCTCTCTTTCTCTCTCGGCCTCCTATGTATAGATGAGGTGCAAGCTCCCAGCCACTGCTCCAGCGTCCTGACTACTTTCATGTTCTCCACCATGATAATCCTGAACCAACCCTGTGACACTGTAAGCAAACCCCCCAATTAAATGCTGTCTTTTATAAGTTGCCTTGGTCATGGCATCTCTTCATAGCAATAGAAAAGTAACTAAAATACCACGGGTGGAATGCCACATGAAAATGCAACATCAATGTATAAAGCAATTAGAAAGGAAAAGAGAAAGGGGTTTTTCAGTTCTCCATGTGCCTTGTTAGAAAGCAGGAATCTATAGCCTTCAGGTCCCACAATCAGTTGACTGTCACAATTCAATCTATAGATTTTACTCTCACTCCTCTCTCTTCTCTCTCTCTCTCTCTTTCTTGTCAGACTGTCTTTGGACCACCAGCTCACAAATAATGACCAGGATACTTGTTATTAATTATGAAAGCTTAGCCTTATCTTAGGCTTTTCCCCAACCAACTCTTACAACTTAAATTAACCCAGTTTATAAATCTATGTTCTGCTACATTATGTCTTCTTAGTATAACACATCTGACTTCCTCCAAGAAGTCTTTCTGCTGGAGAAATTGCCTGCTTGATTCCTCTTCACAGTTTCTCTCTCCCCTGACTAGAAGTCCTGCCTATCTCTCTTGCCTAGCTATTGGCCATTCAGCTTTTTAATAAACCAATCAGAAGGCATATTAGGCAGAGAAACATCTGTACAGTATATACAAATATTCAGCAATGTCCTCCCTTTTCTCTAAATAATAAAGGAAATATATTATGTCATAATAAAGGAAAGGTTTTAACTCTAACACAGTAAATATATAATATATTTATATATACAATAAGAACAGTTATCAGGTAAGAATTATATTTACAATGTCCAGTCCATTTGTATTTGGCAAATTTGGAGCAAGTATTGTATTATCTATCCTATCTTAGCAAGTCCAAAGTTCTATACCTAAACCACTTTCTATCACAACTTGTATTGCCATCCTAAAAATAGCCTTTTATACCTAAAAACATTTTCTTAGATAAACAACTTGAGCTTTTATGTCTCTCAACCTTAGGTACTTTGTATCTTTTATGTAAATTTCTTTTCTGAATTTGGTAACAAGGAAAACTATAACTATCTAGTCTTCAACTCTATCAAAGAGCCAAGAAGGATATATTATCTGAGTAAACAGGAAGTGCAGAGTAAATAATTTCCAAAACCATAGAAAAGGCAGAGACAGCAGAATATCTGGACAGTCACTCAAGGTTCCCCTGCAACATTGGGAGGGGGGATATCCATATTTGGCCTATAAGCCTAGAATATCTGACAGAAACGTCTGTAAAACAGGAATTTTTTGAAGGACTGTCCAACTTTGTCTTGACAAAGTTTGGCAGTTTCCCTCTTTTGTGTCCTGCTTTTTTGAACAGCATACTGTCAGCAATAGAGGTAGAGACTATTTCTTGTCCAGTAGCTAACTTTGTCACAATAAAAGCCACTCCATATAGAGGTGCTTTGATGCCCATCATCCTTTTTTGAAGTAAAGTGGTGCTGCCAGGAGCAAATGTGTCTCACTTTCATGAAAAGCCTTAGATTACTAAAACATTTTAAATGCCACATTCTGTATGTCTCTGAAGTATTTGAAGAGCATCTATCTAAAATATATCTCTGTTTAACCTTGAAAACATACCTAACGTGACTACAAGACTGATTATTTTAGATGACTGACTACTAACCTGTATTTCTTATTTATACAATACATTCCTCCTGGTCATCCAGGAGAATGTACACACATACCTGACCTTTCTGAGCAAAGCACTCCCACCTTTATAGCCGAAATGGAACACTGCCTCCTTCATCTTGTTGGGAGGATTGAAGAAGGAAATACATCTAAGGCCCTTAGCATGATGTCTTACATGTTTAATGTGGGCTCTTATATCAAAGTCAGACAAGAACAAGGATTCTATACTAGAAGACAAGGTCTAAAGAGATGCTGCACACCGATCATTGAGCATGGTCACTGGTCCAGAACTTTCTCTATCAACAGATAAATGTAGATGGAAGCTTCTGTCCTGTCTGGTTCCACAGTCATTCAGTCCCCAAGAAACACACAGAGGCTTATATTAATTATAAACTTTTTGCCCAATTAGATCAGGCTTATTTTAACTAGTGCTTACAACTTAAATTAATCCATAATTCTTACCTATGTTTAGCCACATGACTTGATACCTTTTCTCGGCAAGACATTCTCATCTTGCTTTCTCTGCATCTGACTGGTGACTGCTTCTCTGATTTTTCTCTTCCCAGAATTCTCTTAGTCTGGTCACCCCACCTGTACTTCCTGGTTGGCTATTGACCAATCATTTTATTAAACTAATACAAGTGACAAATCTTTACAGCATGAAGAGCATTATCCCACAAGAGATAATAGACCATCTGTACATACTCAGGACCAGACCTTCTTTCACTGTCTGTATGGAGCCCCCAAAACATTTATTGCATCCCCGCATAAAGAAGGTGAAGCACTTCTTTGTTGGCCTCATACCAACTAGCTTTAGAATTTTATTAGTCAAACTTCTGCTCTTTTTTTGAAGGAAGGAAGAGAAAAAGCATATTGTCTACAACATTATCATCCTGCTGCATGATCTTTTTTTGTTCGTAATTTTTTTTTATTAAAGATTTCTTTCTCTTCCCCGCCACAGCCTCCCATATCCCTCCCCCTCCCCCAATCAAGTCCCCCTCCCTCATCAGCCTGAACAGCAGACCGGGTTCCCTGCCCTGTGGGAAGTCCAAGGACCTCCCACCTCCTTCCAGGTCTAGTAAGGTGAACATCCAAACAGCCTAGGCTCCCACAAAGCCAATACATGCAGTAGGATCAAAGCCCAGTGCCAATGTTCTTGACTTCTCAGCAGTCCTCATTGTCTGCTATGTTCAGTGAATCCGGTTTTATCCCCTGCTTTTTCAGACCCAGTCCAGCTGGCCTTGATGAGTTCCCGAAAGAACATCCCCATTGTCTCAGTGTGTGGGTGCACCCCTCATGGCCCTGAGTTCCTTGCTCGTGCTCTCTCAAACTTCTGCTCTTAAGAGGGATGGTGATTTCTGTCCGGTGCTCCAAAGTGGGTCTCTATCTCCTTTCCTCACCTGATGAAAGTTAATATTCAGGAGGATGCCTATATGTTTTTCTTTGGGTTCCTGATTGCTCTTTGGGCTGACGAGGGAGAGGGACTTGGTTGGGGGAGGGGAAGGGAAATGGGAGGCGGTAGCAGGGAAGAGACAGAAATCTTAAACAAACAAACAAACAAACAAATAAATAAATAAATAAGAGGGATGGCGAACAGGAATTACTGGTAGGATTGTGTACTGTGTCCTAGCTAGCCATGAGTATTGACTCATCAAGGCCCAGATACCCTTTCTGCTGAATGCACCTCAGTGCCCTAGGAAATCTGCCCAGGTACATCACGGTAAGACTACCAGTTACAACAGACCTTTTCTCCTCAGATTTTTAGCAGGCTGCAGAATCTGTTTGTTCTCCATGACCGCTCTTTTGAAGGTGATTTTATTCCCAGCAAGAGATTTATGACTGCAACAGAACTGAGCACATGTGAGTGAGAAATCCCTGGAACAAAGTGTCACCCAAGAGCACAGCCAACCAGAAAACCAGGTAGAAACATCCATTCTTCTCTCCAGGTCCCTCTGACCATGGCAGAGTGGACTGAGCCTTCCAGACATCTCTCACCTCTCTCTTCTCTGCACCTCTAACCCATCATCCCAGGTCTCCCACACCCAGTTCTCTGCACCCTTCCTTCTTCCCTTCTGATGACCCCAAAGACCTCACAAACCATGGACTCAATGCTAAGATGCTCTCACAGTTATCTCACAATGGCTTTATAATGTGATACCTTAGGTGGGGGTCTTCTGAAAGATGAGATACATATACAGTTAAGAACCTAATTCAAGCCAGGCAGCGGTGATGCATGCCTTTAATCCTAGCACTCAGGAGGCAGAGGCAGGCGGATCTCTGTGAGTTCGAGGCCAGCCTGGTCTACAAGAGCTAGTTCCAGGACAGGCCCCAAAGCTACAGAAAAACCCTGTCTCAGAAAAATAAAAATATAAATAAATAAACCTAATTCAAAGATCCCGAAGTATCAGGAGACAATGAGTTTATTGGGTTGCTTGTGAGAGAGGAAGATTCTATGGAACCAGGTCATGTGCGTGTTCCTGTTTAACTTCTGTCAGAAGATCTTACCACCTGGGAACCTCTCTCTCTCTCTCTCTCTCTCTCTCTCTCTCTCTCTC